>NW_020271042.1:1688995-1709796 GCF_002803265.2 Melanaphis sacchari
ATTTTATCGTGTTTCATTAGTATTAGTTGAAAATATTTTGAAGTATGTATTTTCAAAAAAATCTGTTCAAATAATAAAATTAATTTAAAACAAAGTAATGCCTATTAACATTTTTAAATTTAAATATGAAACAATTGTTTTAATTTTAAATTGTATATAGTAAATAAATTTTCAGTGTTTCACACACTATAAATAATATTTTTAGTTTATTTTTATATTTTTAAAATTTAATATCGTTTTTTTAAATTTGCATACACTCTATTTAGTGATTTTCTGGAAGATTATTGCACTTATGTAAACATTTAACAGTCACTTTTATAGGATAATTACCGTTAAATAATGGTTTTATTTCCAGTCCTTTTGATGACTTTTGAACAAAAATTTTACTGTATTTATACGTTTTTATAAGTCTAATTATTTAATTTGTACAACAGTTTTAACTTATATTTACAGAAACAAAACTACTTTTGGTTATATACCATAATTACAAGCAAAAAGTTAACATATATTTTTTTTTGTTTTACTAAATTATATTGAAGTTTAATAGTTACTAATTTTAATTTAATAGTTTGACTATTCATTTTTTGATAAAGCAAATCTCATTTTTGAGAAAAAAATTGTTTTCTTTAATCTATTGAAAAAAAAAACAAATTGTAATTCAATATTTATGATTTCATATTAATTAATAACTATAAGGTTTAAATTTAAATTCGTAATAAAAATATCAAGTTGTATACTAAACTTAAAAGTAAAATTCTATATCTTACTTAAAAAGACTTGAAAAATTAAAAAATGCTTGTATACTTTTATACATATACGTAATAAATATTTAACATCTACTATAATAAATAAATGTATGGTTATTATCACTAGTATCAGTGGTGTATTTATTAAATAAGGAATCAGAGTATATCTTATGTATCATTTTGGGATTTTGACCGAAATACAAAGAGGCCCTGATGAGTTATGACTATTCGTTTTACGCTTGTAAGTAGTAACCAATTTGAGTAGATACTGAAATTGCATAAGTAAGTGTGAGACAAAAATATTAACTCTTCTTTTCCGAACTAAGCAAATAGAACTCCCAATCTACAAATCTGAAATCATGTCATTGGCAGAATTGTATATAACACAATTTGTGTCAAAATAATGTTAAAAATATTTCATTATTTCTTATGATATGATATTTTTGAAAGTGACGTTTCATTTCTCATCACTACCATAATGTATAGTTATTACTTATTAATTATATAACACTTCGCTCGTCGACTTTTAATAAAACCGTTCTAGTAACCTACTCCCACCAGTCCCATTATCATAAACGAAGTATCTACATTTATTGTAATTAGTGTGACGAGCCTGCCTATTTTAATTTGTAAAACATGTTGTAAATTTTTGTATCAATCCTACCTAGTATCTACTCACTTTTCACTCAAGTACGTGAATCATACCCTTTCGTATCTACCTATAAAAACAAAAAAAAAAAACAACCTTAACGGTTAACATAGAAATTCGTGATTTCTATACTAACAAAAATATTGATTTGTTTTAATTCTTTTATTCCATATACATTTGCATATTATTATTAGTGTTGAAACTAATGGCCCTTGGGCTACAATGTATTCGATTTTAACGTTAGAAAAATATAATTTAATACAATACAACGTGTAAACGTATACAAGTATAATATAATATTTTATATGACTGTCAGTTTTTCCATTAGTTTATTCTTGCCACTAAATGACAGATAATTATACGCTGTCAGAATAAGTATTATGCGCATTATATAATAATATAAAAAAATCAGAGTAGGTACTGGTTTTTTTTTTTTTGTAACATATTGTGTATATTATAATTCACATGCGGTAATAACAGGTGAATCCTCACCATAGTCCATAAGTAAAAGTATTTTTCTGTACTTGACCTAGGGTCAATGAAAAATATAAGAATACATGCGTTTAAATTGTATTTTAAAAATATTTATGTAATTTACAGAACTGCAAAAGCAATATAATAGTGGCAAATATAACATAATATGTTTATAATACATTTGTTACCTATCTAATTTGTTTTTATCGCTTGAGCAAATAAAATTATTAGCAGTAAAAATATGAACATAATGAAATGTAATGGTGGTTAAGTTATGTTCTAAATTATAAAAAGGTATATAATAATTTGTAAAATTTATTTAATAATATATATTTAAATATGCTTGGTATTTTTTTTTTTTAGTCGTACATATACCCATATTCATTTATGTAAAGGTATCAATTTTTAAGCGTTGAACACTAATATTTCAGTCATATTAGTAATATTTTATAGTCGATAAATAAAATTACACAAATTGAAAAATAATTACTAGCTATAGTTTATCAATAGGTGCCTATTATGTTTTACAGCCATACAGATATTATATTTATACATTTGATATAGGTACTACTTCTATATCTCTAAAATCCAATACTAGCAATTTAAATTATGGCTGATTGAGGTAACTATTACCTATATTAATTCCAAATGAAGATTAGCTATTAATTTCTAAATGTATAAATTGGCTTTAAAATTATTTTTATTTTTTTTTTTAATTTTCAGTTTTTTCTTTATTTTAATCACAAATTAATACTATTATATACAAATAAACCGATTTTTTTTCAATTAAGAATGTGTAAAGTATAATGTTTTAAATTTTTTAAATAAAATTGTTTTAATGAAATTACCTATATTTCGACATTTTGTATGCGTTGCGATATTAATTTTAATAATAAAGTAATAAATACTGGAGATATTTAAATATGTTTATGTATAATATCTTCTTCATTTTCCTGTTATCCTTATTTTTCTGAAGTATTTACATAGTTCGCACCATGCAATATAAAAAAGTCCAAGTCATAATATAATAAATGTATCGTCTTGTAACCATTATGACGTATTTACTAATAATGTATTAGATGCTAGGTTGGTAAATACTTTGGTACCAACCTATATATATATATATATATTATATGTATAAAATAAGAAGCAAAACATTTTAAACTCTAGTTTGTTCCATTATATAATTTGCATTAAACATTTATGACTTAAATATTATACAATGTATAAAATTATACTAGGTCTATTTAAAATCATTCTCCTAGTCAGCTTTTTTAATGTATAAAAACCTATATTAAGGTTTTTAAATAGATACTAGAATCCATATTTTATGATATATATACTTTAAGATTCTGAGATTATCAACTATTATAGCAAAGCATGTAATAACTAATAATAAACCAATATTATACACGAGAGTTACTGGTAGCAATTTTCATCTAGTTGGTTCTTTGCAGATGTGTTGAAATTCAAAAATAGGAATTTATCTCAAAGATACAAGTGGAAAGTGGGATACGTAAGTCGTGAGCCATTCACTTATGAAGATTTTGATATATTTAATTAGTTTAATAGTCAACACAGGATAAAAATGACTGATGTAATCCACTTTTTTAATTTGTGATCTTAAATATTTATACTACATCAAACCTTCAGAAATATTTTTTCTTAGTTAACTAATATTTGGTATTTGGAATCAAAAATTTCTTATGAGTTTATGACTCCATTAAATGTTGATGAGGTTTTTGGATTCCATATACTGGCAGTATTTTTCATAATTATTACTGGAAAAAACTAAAAAGAAACAGTATGAAAATAAGAATATAAGTAATACATAAAACACCAGTTTTAGAAAAATTTAAGTGTTTTTTGTAATTTATTCAAGAAATTATTTTAGGGACTTGTTTACTAAGTATTTATGTTAGTAATATCTCGATATAATATATTTATTTTCAAAATATTTTCGCTCTCTTTGAGTTATTTATAGGCATATATAAACGTATATAGTAAGGCATATATATACGTTCGAATAATTTTAACAGGTTTTTTGTTTCTTCGTAAAAAACCTAAAAATGTAATACAACTAATACAAGGTTCTCGAAAATTTTTTTACAAAAATAAAAATATAGAAAACACATAGACATTTTTTTTTTTTTGTACGCGTTTGAAGTTGATATTTTAAATATTTTGATGAGATTGTATATTTATGCGATAATTTATGATTTTTTATCGATCTATTTTAGTCAGTGGCGTAGCCAGGGAGAGGTTTGAGGGGACTGTAGTCCCCCCTCTCGAAATTTTAAGAACATTTAAAAATTATTGTATATTACTATTAAAATAAAATATCCAAAGTATTTAAAGTATACAAGTATATTAAATCAATATATGTTAAGGGGTTATAGAAACAAAAATTTAAAATAAAACTTCAGCATCTGCATGTTCAAATTATGAAAGAACCTAAGTAAACCACAGCTATGTAAAAAAATTGATCAGCCCCCTCTCCTCGAACAAAAATCCTGGCTACGCCACTGATTTTAATTATTTTGATGTACTAAATTAAAAATAATATGCATCATTGAAAGGAGATTTGAAATTTTTTCTCCATTACAAACATAAATAATTATCTTCTATCTACAATGATATTTTAAAAATAATTAGACCAATTTTAAGCATTTTAAATTATAAATGTCATGAACCTTTTCGTCTTTCGGCTGTCGGTATTGGAAAAAATTATCATATACTAAAATATCTATCAAACAAAAAATTCAAGGTTAAAAGAAATCAACGAATAAGATAAAAAATTATAGTTAAAAAATTGATTTAAATCATATTTAAAAAAATATATCCATTTTTGTAATGATTGACCTAATGTCAATAATATGTTATACGTTATAATTTATAACTTATAAATTATAGTAAATAATAATAATGTAATACGTAAATGTTCATAATATGAACAAATTAATAGTAGCCAGTACGTATAGAAACTAGTATAAGTATTTATAATTTACAAAAAATACCAAACGGACAAAATGTACCTTTGGTTATCATTGTTAAGTGTACATAAGCGGAATCAGTTCGAGATAACGGGGGGAGGGGACGAATATTAAGCCGCATTTCCGCGACTGGTGTATTGTCAAGTACACCTGCAATAATTGAGCACTTGTACAAGTAACCAAGTTCACTGTTTTCACAGCTGGCTGTTTATAGCAAATATTGGTGGTGAAGGTTTCATTTTAATAATAATTTTTAATATTTTGTTTTTTTGTTAAAAAAATTATTTAAATTATTATATTATAAAATATTATTTAATATTAGTACCCATTAACTTTGACGTCATTTGATCTGGACCAAAGTTAGCATGCTACTGTTTTCCCGGTTTACACGAACCAGTCGTGGGATCAGCAATAATAAGTATAATGGCCGTTCCTTTGACTTATGACACATTTACCCATAATCTTCGGGAACGGCACCAGTGACAAATAATTGTACAAGTATACTGATCCAATGAAATGGCAAGTAACCAGCAGTACCAAATATTGGCCAAGTACACCAGTTGTGAGAAAGCAACTTTAAAAATAACTTATATATGTGAAGTATATCATACTTATAATAATTAGTAGACAAAATACGTCTACTCAATTTTATCAATGATTTCAAATATTTCAATATGCTTTATAATGGTAACTATATTTACTAATTTTTATTATCTAATTTCATCTATGTAGAATGTAGATGTGTAATATTTATTGTAATTTTTATCCATTATCTAGCTATTATTACCGGTGACAATTATTGTTCCTATATCATTGTTTATAATAAAATAAATTAACCTTATACATTTAAAAATGTAATGGTTTGTTTTATTTATTTGGATATTATCGAATATATTAATTGATCGTTTATAATTTAAAATATTTAAAAACATACGCCAACATAAAATTATTTATTTTTTTAACAGAATACTTTTTCTGATATTATTTATATTCAAATTATATAAAAAAAATTGTATAATTATTTATAACAAAAGAAAATTTTACAATCTGTACACAGCTATAATAATAAGCAAATTTGATATATTTACAAAATTAAAATAATATGAATATCATGTTAAAGAAAAACCCACTCATTGTAACACCTCTTTAATAAATTAAGTAAATTTCTACACCATTTACGCTTTAATTTGCGTAGCGGGATTTTAGGAAGAGTGACCGCCAAGGCCTTACCTGGTGTGTGGGTTCAACTGCTTACCCCTGACATTTTCTCTCATTATGCAAACTTAGAAATTTAACATTCATTTTTAATATTAATACAACATTAATAACAAAGCATTATAGCTCAAAAACTTGCAATATAGGGCCATCAGTGCATGGTATGACGTGGTGTTGTAGTATAACGTGGACGTTGTAGTCACTGAATGATGCTAATAAATAATAATCATAGTTGCCAAAGCGGCAAAGCATAATTAAAAAAAAAAAAAAAAATTGAAATATACTAATATGGCTTAGACTAAATTTCCAAATAAATATTTATCTTTCGACGAAATGCAAGTAGGGATCTATATTAAACGGTCTTTAACAACAATAATCTTAATAATCTTTATATTACTCACATGCTAATTCCCTGAAAACTTTTTATAGGTTCAGCCTTGGTGACCGCATACCTAAATTTTGATGAAAAGTTTGTATATATATTTATAACTTATATATATTATTGGTATTTTACAATGATGCTCAAATTATCTGATAATTATTATTTTATTAAATCGGCTATTCTCTACTTTTTTATTTAATTGGACTTTTTATTCAATATGGGTAGTATCTTTTGTTTTTTTTTTTTAATCTTACATTTATAAATCCATTAGTTCTTTGACTTAGTATTTTAACCTAGATTCAAGGTTGAATATCTTTTTATACTATTATTCTACGGAGCGTCGGGATTGACTTATAAATCATGAGCAATAATTTTGGCAGATTCAACCTATATCGAATTTTTAACATTAATAATAATAATATAACATTTTAAATGATGATCCATAAGTCTCTTTCATTCAGAATAATTTTTTCGAAAAGATACACAAATTTATCATTTATTTATTCAATTATATATAATATATACCCTTTTCAATGAGCTACACAATAATTATGAAGTCACGAGGACAAGAAGTACTTGAAATCAAATCAAATCATATTGTACAGCATATCGAGTTTCCTAGTTTTAGTTTTTATATCTATATTTTTGTCCTTCATGTATTATGATTAAATATTATAATTACAATTTGCATTAATACCAAAAATACTTAAACATGATTCAAAGGTTGGTGGTCCAAACCTGTGGGCGGGGAACCCCTTCACTGGTTGCTTCACCCCAATAATCCGTATAATACACAATATTCATAACGATTCACAGATCTCAATAATATTTCTTTGCAAAATAAGTAGAACTATAGAGCGATTCAAAAGTTTTAAGCAGTTATGTATATTTTAGATTCTAAATAATTAAAACATTTGCTGGAATTGGTATACCGAGTGTAAAGGAAATATTACTAAAAATAATTTTCATAATTTCTCAGTGATTTTTTAGAAAATATCTGCTATTTTGTGAAAAGTGTATAATATGTAAATACGGCAAAATAGGTCAACAAGCAGGATTTTTTCATAAAGAGGATTAAAAAAAAAAAAAAATGTAGTATTATTATATTTATATTATTTTTTAAAGTCTATGAAAAGCGTGTTGTTTAATTATAGTTTTTTGATCGTATATTATACATCAGGAGTCTTGCAGAAATGAACTTCCTTTTAATTCGATAAAACCAGTACCTAATTTTTATGATGACCTAGATGCAAAAAATGGCAACGGAGGAAAACAAACTTATGGTACATACTAATTTTAAATTCGTTTATTTATATTAGGGTTACGAGTTTACAACGTAAGATTAGGTTACGTAACCTTTACGTCAATACCTAATAACCTTTGAGATAATGTAGTTTAATTTGGCCAAATTAGTTCCCATTTGAAAAATTTATTTTACTAAGGTAAGCTTAATTGATGCTCATTTAAATTAAAGACGTATCCCACTATTGCTCGAGTTGGTTCTTGTTTTTAAAAGTAAAATGTCTAATTACACGCATAACCCTTCCCATTTTTATTGACTTAGGACTTTTAACTTAAAAATAACTATTAGTAAATTGAATTTAAAATTTAAATGTTAATACTTAATTTGAAGTAAACTTTCGTCATATTTTAATTACGTAAGTATTTTATAACGTAGTTTATCATATAGTTTTTAAAATATAACTTTATAATGCAAAAAGTTTCTTAAAATTTAAGATTTGAACTATTTTATTTATGTTAGCTTAGAAAGATAAGAACAATGTATAAATTGGTCGTAATTAAATAAACTTTAAAAATGAATATGTACATATTTAACATTTTAACGTAATATTTGAAAAATTGAAAATCTTAGTTCAATACATAATATTGGATGTAAAATAAAGTTAGGCAAGTTGAAACTTGAAATTATTTATTGTATTAAAGTCTATTGTGAAACAATGCCTATATTATGGATCAAGTATCCAATTAGGTTTTAAATTTTCACCCAAAAATTTGGAAAAACAATATTATAAAAAAAAACTTTAACATAAATAATTACAGTCCAATTGGAATTAAAACTTTTTTAAATTAATTTATATATAGATACCTATGTATATATATTAAGATTAAAATAAGAGCCAAAAATTTCATACTAAATAAAATTGACTTATTTAGATATAATAAGGGTGGGGTGGATACGGTAAAGCACCTATACGGTGACTATTCAAGCGTGAAGCACATGTATGTTAAAATATAATAATATTAATTTTTTTAAATTTATTCATGTATAAGTAATTTAAACATAATTACTGTGCAGAGTATAATTAGTGATCAGGAATTAGAAATTAAATAATCACACACGTTGTTATTTATTTTAAATTTACATCGCTTTATTGAGCTTTATTTTTGTTTTTACAAATTTCAGGATTGATATCATTAATATTTTTTATTCATTTTAGACTTGATTATTTGTTGTAATGTGGTGGTTCTAATTTGGCTTGAGCCACTTGTTGCGCTACTGCTCGTTGGATTGCTGGATGGACACTTGGTCCGGTTGGCTGATATCCATTTTCATCGGCTATGTATCCAACTTCAATTGGAACTCCTGAAATAATTATTTTATTTTATTCATATGAGACAGTGTATATATACAATTAAAACATAAAAATATAATATAATATAAATGTATGGAAATTCGAATGTCTATATATGTTTACGTATGAACTGTATGGGTATAATTCATTCATGTGAGAAAAATTATGATTGATTCATCGAAAGCTAAAATAATTTAGCAATTATATAATATATTGTACCTATGTTTATTAAAAAAAACCTTTACGTGTAAGTATAAGTATAAACTATTCGTCGATGGAAAATTACCAGTAATATAATGTCGTTATACAAACCTAAAACTAAATAATAGGTATATGATTATATGAATGTAATATAATATACGATATTATGTTTTAGAGTTATGCACTTCATATACGTATCTATTGTTGAATGCGTATTGATGTGAGTATGCGCGTATCTTATATTTTAAATACAATACTGTTCAATTATTACAATGTGACCATATTACTGTGGAAGTAGTCGATACGAGAAGTAAAAGTGACAGACATTCGGATTGTATTTATTCGAAACCCGAATCAATTGCTGTTGTTTTATTTATACAATATAATATTACATCATGGTCCATCGACATATTATTTCCATTTGGTATATTTGTATGGATCGACTGTCGCATTACATTCAGATACCAGTGGAAATTCAACGATCGCCAAGATAGAAAATCGAATCAAAAATAAACGTATGCGAGACGTCATTATATATCATTCGTTATGCATATAACGTACGACGTATGATATTATGTATATTGTTATAATAAATGTACTTCTATCTATGTTACCTTCTGGAGTTATCGCGGAGTATGATCCTTGGACGGACATCACTGGTGGGTATCCTTGGACGGCCGGATACCTCAGACCTCCCGATTCTTGTCTCTGTGTTCCATCGGCGGATTGGTAACTGTAAGCCGTATACCCGATTAGTATATTATAACATAGCATTATGGCATTTAAACTATAAATTATATTAAAAAAAAACACGCAAAAACCATCATTATCAGCACGCTCACCTGAAACTGTAACTGCCTTCCGGACTGATGTCGAACGATTGCTGTAAGATGGGCACGAACTGTCCGACGTACGCGGGATTTGGGCCATTGTAGAATCTCTGAGGGATGTTGGATCCGGCGATGAACTGCGGAGGCAGCACGCCGTTAAACTGTTGCTGTGGTCCACCGACGTATTGTTGTGGGTACGGTGCCTGTCTGAAGGGATTGAAATAAGGCGATGGCGGCGGCAATGGGGAAGTTGAAACAACCGGGACTGATGCTGGCTGCGCCGTCTGCGAAGAACAGCCCGCGACCAACAACAGAGCCGTTATTCCCGCAAAACGCATCACCTGTACGGTAACAAGAAAAACAAACATTTGAAAAGCGCGTTTTGAGATGGTGGATATATTGATGTGGATTTATTTTTGGTTTGATTTGCAACAGGCGAGGCACAACGAAAGCGTCGTACGACTGTTCAAAAAAATCTAAAAATATTCAAGTATCGTCAACTCACCACTTGATAACCAGACATGATTTTTGCAGGACTGTGAAACTGTGTTGTCTACGACTGCAAATAATATATTATATTGGTTTATGGTATTATGGTGTCTGTTGGATGAGCTTGCCGGATCGATACTGAATTTTAGATGGCAAAAACGGTCGTTTATAAACATTTTATGGCCACGACAATCACTCCCGTTTTGCCTACTCTGTAAATCGTCTGCTACAGCGGCACAATAAGACATAACCCTGCTCACTTGTTATTGAGCAACAGTATACCATCGATACCTAGTCGAGATGTTTTTAGACGTGTATATACACACATAATATTATACCCATTACAATCACTGCATAGATATTATTTGCCGGTTATGAGTACGTATTAATTTTATTAATTGTTTTAAGATGTGAAAGAGGTAGTTTGTTAAACAAATTGCAGTTGAATCGATAAGACACGATCATTATCATGTCAAATACTATTGCATATAGCGCATATAGGTACTTACTATGTGCTATAGAATATACATAACGATACCAAGTTGTTTTGACTTACGGGCATAATATATAATAATAAAGGTCGTCGCTGTATGCTTTATGCATTAATGCATCATATACACAATACATATATTTTTGTATTTTTCATAAAATATATTATTATATACTAACTAAACCAACCAGTGTGTATATTTATATATATGTGTATCTGCTAACTCGTTCGTGAATTATCCTATGAAAGGTAAAGAGAACTGAGTTATATATATTATACATTTATAAATGTAGGTAGGTATTATATTTCTTAAACATCTCAAAATTCGTGCAAAATATATATTATTTATCCATGTTTTTGAAACGGATAATTATTATGGTTTCGAAGTAACATATAATATAATATAAAAGTGTCCATCAAATAGTTTATAAGTACAAATATAGTAATTATTAAATTACATATCTATAATAATAAGTAATAACTAATGGGTATAATGGATATTTGATGTTTGTGTTGTATTATTCTGAATAATTTTTTTTAAGTAAATAACTGTTTTTATTAAGACTCTTATAATAGTATTCCACATGAATAAACATTATTTACATATATATTTAAATATATTTATTTTTATAAAATATTGACAAATATTTAAAATTTGTAAATGAGTTTAATGGTTGATTTTTAATTTTTTTTACTATCTATACGTTTAAATAGTACTATTGGTATTCAATCTCAATATTAAATTTGATTATTTAAACTATAAATGATCCTGTGCGACCCTTGTGAAAATTGTATCACACAAAATTTAAAAGAGCCTGTACATACCTAAATGGTTGCATGTACAACTTATGTAATGCAGATAAATTAAAAAAAAAATTTTAATACATACATTATATTTAAGTTAAATGGTTGAAATAATAAATTGAATATATTATAATTTAAACGGTTAACATTTATGTATATATAATTATATTTACGTGTTAAAAAATAAAAATTTGCTTAATACGTCAAATGTCAATGAATTAGCTATAGGTACGTATGGGTAGATAACACCTATTAAATATATTATTATCTAATATTTCGATTAACAAGCAACTTTAAAGGTGGCTATTTGTCTATTTTATATTATTTATATCGTTTTTTAATTATTTTCCCGTATAGTTCGTGCATTATTATACAGCAAGTCGGCACATCGCATTTAATATAATTAATATTAAGCGCTAATATCGTTGAATATACTGTCATCTACAAGACAAGTATAGGTTCTCGCCGTATACAGATAAGTCGTGTAATTCGCATACAATCATAATATTTCCGAAAATTACTGAAATTACGCGAACTAATGTATGAAAAATATTGGTGATTATGACATTGGTGTTGTATCTATGCGGCTATACGTACCTATATAATACAATATACTTTGTAAAAATAAATTAAGAAATAATAGATCCATAGTTAGCTTATTGTAATTTGTGGGTACCTACCTAATAGGTATATAAAAGTGGGCTGTATTAATGATTATTACAGCTCGACGCTTATTATAATTATACATTGTTCGTCCTGTAGCATAGGGTCCTCACACATCCCGATTTATAAGACTTAAAACGCATTATTATATAACGACGCATTATATCATGTATGTGTATAAATATATGTATGTAATAAATCATGACGTAGTATTTTTTATATATTTTTTATTTGTTGATAACTTTAAACGCATTAAGGTTAAATGTAGTTAGTATAATATGATAGCGTATACGGGTTGATAATCCATTTAATAGTGTACCGCACGAATTACCTCAGTCGTATGTTTTAAGTATTTTGAATTTTGATAGAATAATTAAAAAATTATTGTAATGCATTATGTACTGTTAAAGTTTATATTGATATCCTATTACACGGTCATTTCGTCCTTATGAGTCGCGCGTAACTTTTCTACAAAATTATAGTACTTACACCAAATTTTAGATTCCGAGCACCGCGATGAATGTATCATATATGCTGTGTATTTTCTTTTGATAAAAAAATATTTGTTTATTCATACTTTATAGTGATTACTAATTTATAACCATTTATGATGATAGGATGTTACTTATGTGGTTATGTATCTATAGTTATACAATATATTATACATATAATTATTTTGGTTGTTTATACGCTATAACCAGAAAACATAACAATGTAAATATTTATGACATATACCTATAAGTTATTAAAAAGATTATGACCTTTACACTGTTTTTTAGTTTCTAAACGGAGTGATAAATGTACTGATTTTACAATGATGAATGAAGAGTGTATTTTTATGTGTGTACCTGTATATGCATATACACAAAAAGTAGTTAGAAAAATTATTCAATCCATAACTTTAAGGGTAGTTTTTGTAGAAAAATTGGATTTAATTTGTGCTTTTAAAATGTTCAGTTATTTTAAAAATGAACAAGAAAAAAACAGTAAATTATTTATGGGAGTCTTACGTAATACTATAGTTTTTGGTAAAATTGGTTTAATTGTTTTTTTTTTGTGTGTGCGTAAAATTGATCCTCCGTCCAACAAAATAAAATCCTCCAAAAACAACCTTTTAAATAAATAAATATACAATCAAATAACCAAAAATAAAATAAAATAAAAAAAAAGATAAAAATGTCTGTAATATTAGCATAGTATATAATGTTTGACTACCGTGATATTTCTATATCATAAAAATTTAAAATATATAATTTAATAGCTTAACCCGTAATTGATATTAATCTACCACACGTTTGGAACAAATGTCTATGTATTTTTAGTGTAAGAAAATAAAATAATTTATAGATATATATATATGAGTATATCCTTATATAATATTATAATTTCTTTTCATAATCCTTATTTTATATTTTTAATGGGTCACATATGGTATTTTGATTTTTTTTAAAGAGGGGGTGATTAATGTATACTTTAAGACTCCCTATCGATTATCATATGAATTTTTCGTAGAATATAGATATATTATAGATATTGCTTACACTGTCTTCGAAAGCCGAATATAAACTGTGGAGAGTAGATCATAAAGTCTTATGTAATGTAAAGTATATACTAGATGCAAATAGTATATATAATATAAAATATCATGTAGGCACAGTACGTACTACGTTTATGTATAATATGTATATTACATAGGTAAAGGTACTGAGTACCTATTGCATTTATTAGCTTTGTATTAGTATTGCATTAACAAGTATTATTATTTATAATTTCTGAGTGAACTTTTGAATAATTAAACGCATTCGTCCACTTTTGCCAAACTCTAGAGTTGTATAGCATTTTTATAGGTATTATTCACTATTTTGATTGCTATAAGACTTTGCAAGTATAATAATACTATCAACAAATTGCTCCGGCAATAAAATTTGTCCTTTTTAAATATATGGTACATTTATAGATATATTTATATATTAGCATACAATGGATACTGTGGTTATTTTTGTTTTTTAATGCACTCAATTTTAAGTCTTACTTATCCAGAAAATTTTTTTTTTAATTTCTTGAATTCAATCATTTTCATATTTTTAAAAAAATTATTCGCTCTACACAATATATTTTACAACTCTAATATTGGTCAATATCTGTCTAATGTCTACCTACAAATTGAATAATTTTTTTTTACCAGATTTTGACCTATCTGCCATCGCTTATATTTTTAATCAATATTTTAGCGAAAGTTGTCCTTGTACGAATCAATCATTTCGATAACTTTACTCTTATTTTAGTAAAATACAGTAAATACTAGTTTTATTGATTTATAATCGTTTGTATTGAAGTATAATAAATCAATTTTTTATTAAAAATCAGAAAATTGCATGGGAAATAGAATTCTTCCTGAATAATTTAATGAGGACATAAAAAATACATATAATATTATTAGATATACCATCTATTCTTAATTGGCTATATGTATAATGTACGAATATATATCATATAATAAACTTTCAGTACTTTTATACATCTATTTCTATACAGTAAATTTCGAATACTTGGTTAAAAAAGTTTAATTAAAATTTATTTGAATAGATGGTAATATTATTGTTAAATATACTATTACCTACCTACCTATTTATAATTTATCAAAATGTTTAGAAAATTATTCGTATGGCAATTTTATTCACTTATTAAAATTGATCAAAAAAATATATTTTTACCATATTTTTGAAATTATGATGTTTTTTTATTACACATCCATATTTTGTTTTCTAATTTTATTATATTCAAGAGTAAAATGTAATCCATGATAATAATCACGGTCAAATAATCCAACAATATTTTTAAATATTTAAAAAAAAAACTAAACATTTAAAAAATAAATAACTTAAAAATAATACTACTTAAACTACTTGCTACTTCAGACTTATCCTCAAATCAATATATTTACGTATATACTTCTAGTTGCGTTAAATTTTAATTACCATAAGTTATATTTGGTATATATGTAGGTCTAATAATAAGAATAATTGACAGAAATATATTTTACCGAAGTTCGTAGGTTACAGCCTAAAGGTAAAATAATTATACGTTACGTATACTTCTTGGCTGTTAATTATTAGGTCTTCAGTTGTAGCTACCTATTTACTATTTAAATATTATTTATAATACATAAGGATATATACATATTTGCTACAAAAATATTGTACATCATACAATCTATAATGTATATATAAATACATTATACATTTATACATATATTGTAATACTCGGTACTTTTCAAATTAACATAAATATATAATATAACATATACACAAATATGAAATAAAACTTAATTTATTTAAAATTAATATAGTTACTAGGTAATGAAATTCAGGACTTATATTGACATTTAATTTTTATCTATTTTATTCCGACAATGACTTAATATAATAAAAAATCAAATTGTATTTTATTTTTATATTTTTAAAGAAATGTGTATAATGTAATGTGCAAAACATTTAACCGAATTGTTCCATGTACAGGTTATGTATAGACATATAGATATTAGGTATATTATAACTACGAAGTAGATTTGAATAAAATTAAAAAGAGCTACCTTCTGAAAACAAATTATCGATATTTGTTCTATAATTCTATTTCAGATGTATATGGAAAAATTAGTAATTTACAAGTTCACAACCGGTTCCACGACTCGAATCCAATGCTACCACGCCTGTTGGCTATCATATATCTTAAGTATTAGGTACCATCATCGCCTCACGGCACAGACAATTTAAAGGTATTGTGAAACAAATGTTTAACAGTTTTAATACGAACGTCTTAAAAAATTAAAATAAATTACGACATCGGATTCGGATTATATTAATTACTAAATTTAATGTTGTTTAAGTTTGACTTTTACTATCATAAGCTACTAATTGATATTTGTTTCAGTTGGCATCTATACTTTCAAATATTATAATTTATGTATGTATAATTACAAATATTTAAGAACTGTTTATGAGTTTTTAATATTTTTTTATTGATAGACTATAATTTTTCATGATTGTTTAAATAATTTATAGCCTATAGATATCAAATTTGAAATTTATCTTTGATATAATTTATACCTATATATGGTTTTGTATAGATATAAATATTGTCTATATTAAAAATACTGATTATACCTGTATGAATAACCAATTGTCTAGGAAATTCAAAAATATGATTAATTATTATGATTCATAAATTATGAGTATAGAGTAATTCTTAACTATTATTATGTTTTGACGTTAGCACTCGTATCGTCGCGTGATATCACGACTTTATAAATGTATAACTAATATAGAAACGTTTTTTACTTAGCCAATATTTTTCTCACATGCAAGTAATGTTTTTGTCATGACTCATGACATTACTCTTTTTGAGATAATCTTTGAAGATTTGGTACCATAGTTCATAATTGTACTTAGAAATATATAATGATAGGTTTTGTTTATCTACAGTGTGCAATGCGACAAATGTAATAGTTGTAATAACAATAATGACTAATGTAATCAGGTCCTGCATAACACCAAAAAAAGTAATCTAGCACGTCTTATATACATTTATGATGTATAACCTGTAGCATTATATTACTAATAACTAATAAGACACCGGCGAATATAGTATGTAGGCGTTTGATAGTCATAATTGAATTTTGGAATGGGCGCAGGGATTAGTATCTCACTTAAAAATGAGTTTAAATCAACTTTTTGTTGATTAATATTTATGTAAGCAGTGAAGAGGTACTATACTACTAAGTACTATCAGTAAAATATTGACCTTCTCCAAAAATGGTTAACCTCTATTCAATCCGGTTAGAAAATTAGTTAAAGAAAAAAATTCAAATGCTAAAATGTATTTATTTTTATAAAAAATAATATTATCATGTATCCATACAGCGGTGAGTTCAAATTTTTGAAATAAAGAAGATGAATTTTGTCCCGATTAAAATGAAACAAAAATTGTATTCTCGCATTTATCTGCAGATGCCAAAATTATTTTTAATTATTATATTTATATAATAATAATTAATAATTTTTAATTTTAAATACTGACATATTTTAACCCAATTATTTTTATATTTAAAAAAAATCACATTTTTTTCTTCTATTTATATAGATATTTAAATGTAATACGAACTATAAATCATTAAATAATTTTAAATATATATGTAGGTACAATGAATACCCGATATAGAATGATTCTTTTATTGAACAACATATTATCCATTATTTCAATATCTATTTGCGTTTTTGAAAATATTTTTTTAGATAATTTTCAGTCGAAATAAAACAACTGTGTTTTAAATTAATAATGTTTTTATCGTTATAATTTTTTGTGTTCTTTGCTTTTTTGAATGACAATATATATTTTTAATTTATTTTTTGAAACAAAACACTTTTCGGAGTACTTCGATAGACAATAATCGAATTTTGGACGAGTAGTTTATGAGTTATATATAAATATTTAAAATTTAGATAAGCAAAATAGTAGACTAATATTTTGTGGTGTATACCCATATTACTCCACTCCTCTCACCAAAACTTTAAATACTTATATATAACTCATAAACTACTCTAAAATTCGATTTTTATGTATCAAAAATGTTTTGCTTTATAAAATAAAAATAAAAATATACATACTGTCATTCAAAAAAGTAAAAATCTTAAAAATTAAAACGATAAAAAATGTATAATAGTTATTGAAATAATGGGTTTAGTTTGATAGAAGATCACTCGGTATATTATTAAGTAGAGACCTAAGTACACTTTATTAAATAATAACACTCTTAGGTCTTGGAAATTTCTTGACGTTCACATAATTATATAAATAATATAATGTATTGAAAACATGAATTTTTATTTTAAGGATAAATTATATACATTGTTTTCTGTCTTGAAGAAAAATCAATAGATAAAAAAAGCCATGTGATTAAAAGATACGAGGATATTGATAATTTAACTTTCTTCTATCTTTTATACTATACAATAATAAGTATGTTAATAAATCAATGATTCCTTGAAATCTGTTAAATAATAGAGATTATGAAGTAATCTAAACACATTAAAGTTAAATCAACATATAAAATTAAAACAGTGGTAATAATACTTAAATATAATGATACAACTAGCTAACGTAAATCGGCAATTGGTTGCGTATCTTGAATAACTTGAAAACCACACCAATACTGTTTATATAGTTCATAGTGTTTATACTTTATATTATTGTACATATACACTATAAATACAATACAGTACTATACACTAATTTTTTTTTTTTGTTTCATTTATTTAAAGGAGGTGCGATTGAATTATTTATTTTTTGGAGGGATGTGTGAACCAAAAAAGTTTGGAAATCGCTGTTTTATAGTATAAACTGCTATAATCGATATTATGAAGTTTTTCTCAGCATTTATACTTATAAATGTGTATTCATATGGATAATCTTCAATACATACCTATGTTAATACTACTTATTGTCTACAATTTACGATGTAACAATTAAATTACAATTTAATATTTCAATAAAATCATTAAATATTATTTTCAT
This sequence comes from Melanaphis sacchari, assembly GCF_002803265.2. NCBI lineage: Eukaryota > Metazoa > Arthropoda > Insecta > Hemiptera > Aphididae > Melanaphis > Melanaphis sacchari. The sequence continues at coordinate 1,708,096 of NW_020271042.1, forward strand.
AAAAATTTTATTGGTACCATCACGATTTTTTTTTTAAACGATAGTATAGATAATTTATATACCTATCAATTGAATATAATAATTTAGTCATAGAGATGATTAATGTGACGTCATAATTTTGAATGATTTGATGTGACGTGGTTCAAAACCAACCGTATAATAAAATAATATATCATATTAAAGTGTTGTAATGTTTTATAAGAACGTCATTATATGTAAGGACACACAAAAAAATATTAATTTTCTAAAAACTATAAGATGGGTAATTTATTAATGTGTCAATTTAATGAGTAAATAATTTTGTTCTCATGTTGAATGAAAAAGAACAAAACAGTATAATATTGAATAGTTGCCAAAACCTAGTTCATATTCTTAAAAATTCCAGGAATGAAAAAATATTAAAATTATTCATTTCAAATAATACAATAGTACTATGTCTTATTCCATTGACCATTGTACATTTTTACCTACTTAAATGAACGTTATGAAACTTTAAAATACCTGTTTAATTGTTTACACTAAGGATTAAAGCCTCGAAAATAGTTTTACTTAAATATAAAATAAATGTAATATTAAATAAAGAATTTATTATATTTGACCATTCTTACAAATTATAAACTTTGTTAAATTAATTACTAATATATTTTCAAATAATCATAGCCCCTATTCTCATATCTTCTAAACAAATAATTTACAGTAGAATACCTCCTTTTTCCTTCTGATAAAAAATAGAAGTTTGTATCTCCACAAAATATTCCTTTGGCAGTACAAAAAAAATCTCGGAAATTTAAATATATAGGTACCTATATTTAAAAGTGTCTAAAATCAGATATTGAATAACAGCATTAATAAAGAAAAAAGCAGGTGAGCACCAATGAGTATACTCGTACCTGGTGAATTACTTTACAAAATATAACTAATATCTAATTATTACAGTCGATTACACTTCACTAATTCACTAAGTAGTAAGTTAACTAAAACCATTGACACATTTTTTTTATTTTTATGCACGTGTACAGGATGATACTATTTACACAAAATGTACGTTTTCGTATCTAATTTTATGGATTTTTGTAATCAAGCCCTTAAAATTTAAATGGCTTAAATTTTTGTGGACGGAAAACGGAACAGGAGCGTTTTCAATGGTAGAAGGAACAATTCCCGTATATACCTTGTAACTTTTTAAAAAGTTCTTAGTTTTTAATTTTTTATACATTTAATTTTTCTATGAATGAACTTTTTTTCTATTTCTAATTAAATAAATATTAATAATTATTGAATGAATTTTAGATAACTACACATAATATGCTATTATGCTAATTACTATAATAATAAATTAAAAATGGTTAAATTTTAATACATTTAAATTATTATCTTATGTTTTTGTCTTATTAAGATGTGGTAAAGATAACACATATATTATTTTGATTATTCTGAAATGATCATAATTTGTTTCAAAATCAAAGTATAAAAACAATTCTCTTTGGAGCCTTAAATAATATTTTAACCTTCAAAGTTGATAAATGATAATAGATAATTTCATTACAATATTAAAAATTTAAAAATAACTATAAAATAGATTATTCTAAACGTAAGGTTTTCCATAATACAGTGTGTTCAACGATAAAGGTAACACGAAATATTTCGAACGCATGACCTTGTATGCAATTCGGGTTTTTTGTAATGTATAAAGGACATAAA
>NW_020271042.1:1714470-1846425 GCF_002803265.2 Melanaphis sacchari
TCTGTTGTGCAACTGCGTTCAGTTACGTATTGCTGACTATTGAAAATACGATAAATACAAATGTTATAAATCGAAAATTTAACTCATTCTCAATCAGTCAATTTTGAAGATAGACAAAACAAGGTCAAGTTGAAAAATTCACATAATTCAAATTTGAACTCAAAAAGGTGCCATTAAAAATTATTTTGTTCGCATCTTAGAATTTTTAAAATAAGATTTATCAAAATAATTAACTTTTATGTCCTATACATACCAAAAAACCCGAATTGCATACAAGGTCATGCGTTCGAAATATTTCGTGTTACCTTTATCGTTGAACACACTGTATATGTTAATTACCTAATCATTTAACACAGAGACAATACATTCTTTACGACATACCTACTCTTAAAATATATTTGTAAAATGTAAAAACAAATAGGTACCTACCTATATTTAAATTATTATGAGAAAAATAATTTTAACTATTATACGAAATAACTGAACTTGTACCTTAATTGTTTGACCCCCTACAAAATATGTGTCTAAGAACACTGCTACCATGTATTTATACGTTTATCGCAATTTATATCCTCCTACTTCCATTACTCACCAGTTCTGCCTAAGTAAGTCGAGATGCCGACTACGGTTCTTTACGACTGGCTACGCTGTGTGGTGTACAGATTATAAGTATAGACCGAATATTCAAATTTTCAACTTGAAATTCAAATGAATAATGATGAATGACTCAATGACACGATAGTACGGTACCATAAGTCTCACGTCTAACTGAGTACCGGCGGTAACCACAAAACAACTTTGATAACGTATTATTATCTGTTATATAATATGTTTTACCGAGTATAATTTGAATTAGCTGATAAAACCAAATGCCGAAAGGTGTACAAAATTGTTGTTTATTTTGTTACCGTTAATGTTGCTGGCGTTACTGCCATGTGCCCATGTCCGGACGACCTGTTTTGTTGTTGGCATGGTGTATTACTGCATAAAATATATGCGATATATCACAGAATATAACAATATATACCTTGATTACAGCCCTACAGGTACTCAATACAAATGGCGCGAAAATCACTGTCCTGATTATTTATTTATGATAATATATCGTAATGATAAAATATTGAAATTAGCTATTTATAATAAAATATAACAATGACTATTGTTCACTGTTCAGTATTCTGAAATCTGTAATACTGTTAGTACTAGTGTTAATATTGTTATTTTACACGATGTAAATTGTTTTTATTATTATTTATACACTTAATTTTAACTATATAAATATTATTTATTACCTTCAGATTTTATTTAATACGTGCGAATTCACGATACAAAATATCTATACAAACCTACATACACACCAGTAATGATGACTAATGTCGTACATCATTTGCAATACAGCAATACTCAATAATTAATTCAACTAATAATTAAAATTCCGTTGTGAAATTACAGTTTGCAGGGCTAATTTAAACTAACATTTATTGGATTGTTTTTCTTGCTGAGGTAATTTCATCTTAAGTTTATGTTACAGTATTGCATGCATATTTCTGTTGTCCTAATTTTGAAATTAAGATTTTGCAGATAAACAGAAATAAAATGATTAATAATAAGAATAACTATTATTTGAAGAAAAAAGATGTAATTGTGATATTTGTTAATTTGTTGGTGCTATCCTTAGTCATTTATATTTATCATATTGTTCACGATTTGAAAACTATGCTTTCAAACGAAAGGTTATGCATACTAAAAACATCTTCAAAGACTGATTTAACTAACGGTGATGTAGATGACGTATATTTTGACTTTTCCAAAATGAAAAATTTAAATATTAGACATACCAGATCAACCAAGTCTACAAAATGTAATTTAATAATTTTTTTACAAACACGGTTATTGTTATGATGTTTATAATTTAATTTTCTTGCTTCTAGTTCAAAATATGTCCTTGTTCTACTTGGCTCAACCAAATATAGATTTTGAACAAAATGGTAGTTTGTACAATAGCATTCATTATAAATTTTTAATTCTATAATTTACTACGTTTACACCTAGACTACAAAAATATATTGAGAATTGAACAAAATTATCCATAAATATATTAGTTTAGTATAGTTTAATGAATTTAGTCAATAATTACCTTTAGTGAAAACTGATTTAATAACCTGATTAACTACTTTCCCAGGTGTGAACGTAGTATTTAGAAAAATTAAAATTTCAATTTAATTACTGACTATCATTTTATAAACAGGTATCTTAGGGCCATGGATTTTGTCAAATAAAAGTTTACCAGTTGACTCGTATCCTCCCATAAAATTAACTTCAAGAAGAACTTTGTTAGAAATAGTTGACCAAGGACTTTATTTAATTAATATACAGGTAATATATTTTCTTACTGATACATTTTCCCTAAAAGAGTGCAACATTCAAATAAGTTGTTTTTATATAGTGTAGTTAAAATTTGTTTTATTTTAAACTTAGTTATGTGTAAAAATTAAGATACTATAACTCAACTGTTTTAAAAATTATTTTATGTTTTCTTCAAAACTTTTTTAAAAATAACGCTTTTATTGAAACACAAATAATTTTCACAGTATTTTTTTTCATCTATATTACTACAGTTGAGAAGTGTAATTACCAATTATTATTGCATATATTTGATATGTATAAAACTGAGTTATAAAATGTTATTGTTGCACCCTTTTAATAATCTCTAAATACTCAATATTAGTATTTTTCAAAGATAATAATATTTTATATAATCAATTTTTAAAAAGAGGAATCAAATTTTTTATAGTAAAATAATATGAATTAGTTCTGTACTTAATAAATTTTATTTATTATTAGGTATATTATTTGTCATCTACTAAGAGGAACAGTTTTTCTATCACAAAAGTAACATCTTCTATAAATGAAACATTATCTGTATGTAGTGCAGTGAGTGTCTCTGGAACAGAAATTTCATGTTTCACATCTATTGTAGAGTATTTTAAACCTGGAGAATCAATTTTTATTAGACTTAGGGAAATGTCATCTGGTATAAACCTTAACCGTAAAGCGTCTCATACTTACCTTGGTTTTACTAAGCTATTGTAATAATTTTATCTCTGTTACACTGTGGTCAAAATACCACTACTCTCATAATTTTAAATATATGATTTTATTTATATTTATATTACTACATTTTTTTTTCAATAAACAGTATTATTTTAATGTTATTTAAATCATAATATTTGGTTATATTAAGTTTGTTTTTTATATTTTAATAATATTTTATGAATATATTCTGGTATACATTTGTTTCTATTCATATTTATATATAAATATTGTCAAAAAAAAATTGAAATATGATTAAGCTATCTTAAGTTTGTTAGGATAGGATTATTACAATACCTATGAAAATCATCAAATAACTAGTTAATGTTATTATTATACTATATATAAATAGTATAATAATAATATTATATATATATATATATGTATGTATGTATTTTTGAATATTTTATAATATTTATTAAAGACAGATGTATTGAATGAACTACTTTTTTTATTATTTTAACTTATATATAGCAGCAAAAACAAAGTTGGTAACTCTGAGACAGATTAGCACCATCTAAATGAATGTAATTTAAGCTTAGGTATACATATATATATATTTATATAATTATATTATGTTATGGACATAATTTCCCACTTTTTTAGTTAATATTATGATCAAATTATTTTATTAAAGATTCATCTATTAATCTTCATTTTGTAAAAAGTTAACCATGCACTTATGACATTGTATTTGAAGTGGATGTTCTTGCATAAGTTGTAGTATACGGCGTGAAAAATATCTACACAATGGGGCTTTGCTGCACAATTCATGAGATCCTTGTATGAATTTATCTTCACATTCTGATTGTTCGGATTCCTAACATTTATGAAAATATTATCATTATAAATCTAAAAATTAATTTTTGGTTATTACATTTTACTTACACAAGTACTACAAACACGGTAAAGTGTACACACAGGCAACATTAAGTCTCCAGCTGACCCCCCCAATTCCAAACAATTCTGAGTTATTTGTTGAAGTTGAGTACATTCATTACGATCAGCTAATAAAAATATATTTTTTTATTTTTATATTAAATTTAGTTGTACAATATATTACCTTCTTTATTTGACTCTGCTATATCCAATATAGAATTCATAGGTTGACTATTATTTTCTGTAGGTATAACAAAATCTGCTTTTTCATATTGTTTTTCTAAATAAAAAAATAATTTTTATCGTATTATCATTTATGTTATACACAATTTTAATTAATTAACTTATAGTTTGATATTACTTGCCTTGCATCTCGTTGTTTTCATTTCTAAGTTTTTCAATGTAGTATGCTTGATTCAAATTTGCGAGTACTTGATTTTTGACATTGTTTATTTCTTCTGGATCATTGGTACCTTGATTAGCTCCTGTGTATTTCAGTGCGTTGTTAATTAGTGTATCTTCCAACCACATTAATTTTTCATCTTTTAGATTGATAGCGTTCGCTTCATTTTCTTCATTTTCTTTCTCATAAGTACGCATGTATTGATTTAAAATGGTATCCTCGGATGGTATGTTCTCGATCGATTTTTTCCTAAAAATTAATACAATAAACAAATATTATTATTTATAAGTAAATTTATTACTAATTTAAAAAAAATATTAACACACTTTCGATCATATCCAAAATAATTACTCCAATCAATAGACTTTTTTTTCAATTCTATTTTTAAATTGTTACCATCCACTTCTGGTTTTGCTGTTTGATTGACATTATTATTTATATCTGTTGTAGTGTTGGTATTTGTGTTGGATTCTGATCCTAGAAAAATATTATTAAGCTCGGCGGCCACTTTTGGGTCTGTGTGCGATCCATTTAATGCGATATTTTTCTTCGATCTTTTCATTAATCTCGGTTTTACCCATTTACTTCGATACTTGTTATTTCTTCTCATATGACCTCTGGGGATAAACAAATACTGTCTTTTCATTGGGCTTGCTCTTTTATAATAAGTATCGTAAACATTTTGATATTCTTCCGGTATGTTACGTTTTTCTTCTTGTGCCCTCAAAAAACTCTCCAGTTCTTCGTCTGACATACCTTGTACATTTTCTTCGATGTATTTATCTATGAGTGTATTTAACGCGTACAAATAATCACCTTGGTTGTCCATATTGTTCTTATAATCTTGTTCTACGTTGGGATTAGTTTTGTATCTTTCGCGAAAAGCTGAAGGTGTAGAGTATCTATCATATTTCAATTGTTGTAAATTGTCCGGCATGTCAGAGCCTTCCCTTTCACGGAATATCGACTTTTTACTCCACGGTTTTTGATTATACTGAGGACTTTCATTAGCCAAATAGTTAAGAAACTTTTCAGCTATTTCATCTTCGTAAATCTTACTATTTGGTACACGAACTCCTTGTTCAAATATATTTCCATAATTTCTTAAATTTTTTTGATAACCATAGCCAATATCTTCTGGTTGACCGTCATCTAAAATTAAAATTAAATAAAATGTATCGGTGTATATGTTCCAAAGCTTAGACTATTATAAATATAAAATTAGTTTTTGGTTTATTTTGGTTTATTATAGCTAAGTGATAAATATATTCATTGATTAATAACATTAAATAGGTAGCTATTATACTCATTACTCATGTATTTGTATCATTATCGTATAAAACGTAAAGATATAAATATAATTTTTAATCTATCTAGTGGAACGCTGGGCCAAACAAATTACTTATGAATTGCAGGGGGTACGTCTTTATTTTATATTGATCTATATAACCGTATGAGCTTTTATAGAAATAAATATTTTTAGCTATTATGTACTACTATATAGCTAAATAGCTAAAACCTAGGGCCCGACCGCCAAGGGTGCGTTTATGGCTTCACGCCCAACAACCCGCCAACACGATTTACACTTTTATACAATAATTGAGCTATAACTATTAAAAATATGTGAATTTAAAGGCATATTTTATCGAAGACTTATAAATAGCTATATAGCTAATTTTGTCTACTTTCAATCTCTATAGATATTTGGTTGCGCTTGAGTTACTGCAATATAGTAACTATTTAATATGTATTTTACAAATTTAATTTTGTTTTTAAAAACGTATGATTGTAATTTTTAACCAACAAACTGTATGAAGTGTTTGAATGATTATTTACCTCTCTATTTTTCAATTTAATATAATTGTAATTTTTAAATATCTTTTTTATAATAATATATAAAAGATTATGAATTTGAAATTAAAATTTTTATTTATATATGTAAAGTAGATATGTATATTGTATATATAGCGACCTAAATAATATATACGTTTAAGCATTTTATTGGCAAACATATATATATATAACATATACATTCTGAAAACTAAATTATAAATATAATATATAGAAGTATTTTATAGTTTTTATTTTAATAAAAAAATTAAATGGATTTTTTTAATTAGTTTATTACTACTCATCAAAGTGTAAACCTTGAATTAAATGAATACCTATTCGATTAATTGTGAAATGCGTCCTCACGCACACATTTCTATATATAATATATATAAATATATATATATATAGGTTTGATAACATATAACAGTCAATGTTCAAAACGTGTATAAACAAATAAGTTCATTCATATAAGGTTATTGTGTAACTGCAAACTCGTAATAACTATATACATCATAAAATAAATTAAATTTTGGACGCATATTTGATCGATTAGTGATTTTTATGAATTGTACCCTTCAATAAAAATGTCCTATTAGTTATAAACCTGTATGGATAAGATAATTTGGCGAGACTGAACGATTGAATTGCTCTGGCATTTTTATTTCAATATTTTATAATAAACTTAACCTTTATATATCTGCTTCAAATTATTCTTATCTTTTTTGTTGAGAGTATAGGAAGAAACCATGAACGGATTAATAAGTGTAGTAGATGAAACGTTATTGTCAATGTTTAACCACCAAGTAAATACATCAATATAATAGACGTAATAATAATTTCCATATCACATGACATAATATTATGCAGCACATCATCCAAAAATGAAGCGCTCATGTAAACAATTTGATTATACATTTTACATTAGTAGGTTATTTTTAGATTTTGAGTAAAGCGAAAGATTTTATGTTTTTTTTAAATTTAGCCATCTTTTCGTAGGTCCTAGGCACAGTACCTACAGTGCCTAATAGTTAATACGGCCCTGTACACACACATACACATATATATATATATATATATATATATATATATCATTGTAGGCTGTAAGCTAATATCTGTAGATTAAGACAAAATATTATAATAAGAAAATTGTTTTTAAACGTATCTCTCTTCTCCCTAACACTGTAATGGACTGAAACCAAAATAAATGTAGGCACTACATAATGACAAAATTGTAATAACTATATCTCTTTTTAATTGAAAGAAATCAATTTATTCTCAAATTAAGAAAGGGGTGAGATCGCACCATTACTCTTCTCTAAAAACTTCAAATGTATTATCTCAACACGTCGATACGCAGTGTGTACACAGATTTATGCGTAAACCCAGGTCTAGGGCAGCAAATTTTGTAAGAAATTGAAAAAAAAATCTTATGAATATTTTATGGATTTATGTAACTGCGTAAATTAATACTATATAATATTGAAAAAACAATAATAAATCCTCGAATTTGACTCATTGGATACTCTGTTACCTGTGTCATGTTAAATTTTCGTAATCGTAATATACAGTATGCAAGCGCATGACACTGAAAATGTCAATAACACGAAATACATTTTCTTGTAATGTGAGCTATAAAGATAAGATGCCTACCTGGCTACCTAGGTGCATATAAGTTATTCCTAAAATTAATTAAGATCGTATAAAATAAAATAATACTATATTTCCTATAGCAATAAAATTGACTAGATATTTTATGTATTCATACTTCACTTAAGTTTATTGTTTATTATAATAGGGCAATAACACATTAAATTCAATAATTAATAACTCGTTTATTAAATTATATTTTAGCATTTTATAATATAAGTGACGGGCGTAAACTTTTTACTTTTAGTGGTTCAGAGTATGAAAAGCGTGCCAAATATAAAGAATATAAAAAGAGTGAACTTCTAAACAAAATACCTAAACTAAGTGCTGTTTTTAAACCTGGTATACCATCTTCTTTGAATGCATCTGACAATGTTCAACAATATGATTTAGAAAAGATTAAAACGACCATGTATTAGTAATAAATACTACATTTTTTTTTTCTGAGAAAAGGGGCGGTATATTTAAAAGGGCCTAGGGCAGCACCTATTCTACGAGTATATACTCTGAGTGTGTACCTACTTATATAAGTAGTATTATATACGAGTCCCTCGCGGCCCCTCCCCAAGTTCAATATAATTTAGACGCTCTAGATCAGTGGTTCTCAACCTTTTTTGCTATCGCGGACCACCTATCTAGCTTTTAAATTGGACTACAGACCACTTTGGATTTTGGTTCAAAAAATAAAAAATGTATGCTTTATTTTTTTAGTTTTTCCTGCAGATTAGTGCATAAAATTTGATAAAAAGTTAAAAGCAATATAACAATACCGGTGTATCAATTACAAAAATAAATAAATATAATTTTTTCCAATATTACACGGACTGGTTGTTTTTTTATCGCTGACCGGCAATTGAGAATCGCTGCTATATAGATTAACCGCGACAACAATATAACGTACACTGTCAATTATCTACATATACCTTAATACACAAGAGATTTTTGTCAGACAAAATTTGAAAAACCTTGTATGCATTATAATTCGCAATGACCCCTCAGCCACCCGCCGCAGTGAAGGTCACTGCATACAGTCTTTGCGCATATAGCCCATCTTTATATAATATAAATATTAATTACACATTACAATAGAACCTTCCTACAACGGGCCAGCCTTCTTCTATAAAATGGAAATATTACTTTATTATTTACTTTGGTAATATAAACTTTACTACTCATATATCTCATATATTTTAATATTTTATTAGTTTTTACTGTATTATATATCGGAAATATCGTAGTTTGTACCGAGTGATTACATCATTAAGAGGTTTTACCGTACCACGCATATTGATCGCTGTGTCATGCAGCAACCTACCTGTATTCAAGTAGACTGCAGCCGCCACTCGCGGGGACGTAGATCCTAATTTGTCAGAGATAGCTTCCAGCGCGGACCGTAGACTATCGTCGGTGCCCCGGACGCCCAGCACGGCCACCGCGGTGCACGCTATCACGTAAAAAGCGCGCACGACGAACGTGGACGGGACGCGCCTTCTCATCTTTGGAATGCCGGCGCGGACTTTGGCAGGATACGACGACGGACAATTTCGGTCAGCCGCTGATCACCACCTACACCACCGCCGGTTTACCGTACTGTCCGTACTTAAGTCGAACGGAAAATCGACGATTGTATATGTGGTCAGAAAACGAAAGTAGTCGGACAACGACGAAGATGATGACAGTGCGACGACGACGTCGAAGGATGTGGTGGTGATACGTTCGTTACAGGTGGTGGTTGCCAGGCAATGAGAGGGCTGCGCACAAAACGCGGAAAGAATCAATAAAGTCTCCCCGTCTCGTGGGGGGGATTTGCTGTGGTGTGAGTGCTCGTTTTTGTGTGTGGGTGGATTGGCTTGATGTGGGAGGTGATGGGTGGCGTGTTTGGGGGTTGTATAGGGGGTGAACGATGATCGAGCAGCTGGGTGTTAATTCTGATGAAATATATTTTACTAAATCCTTAAACGGCACTAGCGTACATAATAATTATATTATAATTATTACGTTTTATGTATTAAGAGTTAATACGTACATTAATAGTCAATTATTAAAACATCGTCAACCTGCAGTCAGTAAAAACAATTTAAAAAAATAAATAAATAATGAAACATCGTTTTATTTTATTGGAAGATCCGGAAGCGTTTAAACAATTATTACATAATTTACGACATTCTTTAATTTACAAATCAATCAAAATAAAATATCAAAAATTTAGCAGAAAGAACAAAATATAAATATTTTAAATAATAAATGTCGACTCGTCAGTATAAGAAATTGTGTACCTATTTAGTTGTATTACTATAATATTATAATTATTGTTGAATAAGCTTAGTATTAAAACTATTACTTGTATTAAAAATTCTGCAATTTTCCTAAGTAGGTACTTTCCTTGTAATTTTAAGACTTGATATAGGTGCCTAACATGAGTAGTTTCGAATTTGAATATTTATAACAATTTACCAATAGAGGGTTACAACATCTCTATTATATATATATTATTAATAACATATTTTATAGTATTTTTTTACAAGTTTGAGTGGAGGCTCATTAACTTAATAAAGAAATAATAAACATGGTACTTGACATTTACTAAAATATAAGCAGTGACGCAGTGTAATACTATACAAATATTAAAGCCTACCTGATAGTTAACAATAACTATTAATTACTAAATTGGTACAAATTTTAGTATTAAAAATAACTTTTTTCCTTAACTATAAAATCATTTATGTATAATTGCAGCACTAAAAATATCTTAAGGGTATTAAAATTAAAAAGCATTTTTATTAAATTACGTATATAATATTGTACATTATAGTCAAAATTTACCCTACCTACTTAACAATATTTGTAGCTACTATTTGCCAGTTTGCAAGCATGACACTTATAAGCCTAGAAATCTGCTACCCAAGTATTTAAAATAAAAATAGACTCTCCCAGCAAAATTTCAAGGTTAATAGTTATCATTGTTACTTTTAAATTTTATGTGTAATAATAGACATTAATAGTCCAATACTTTATATAAAAGGTATAGTGTATATTTTATTATAGTATGACTTGCATTAATTTTGGAAGGCCGATGTAGTAGATACCTAATACCTACGTCACACTGAATAATATAATAATATGCCCAATGAATAAACGTGTTTATCTACTCTTTACCAGTGGCGTATTCACAAGGGGTTTACCCCCCCTCCCCCCCCGATTGGCCGTATTTTTTTTCTATTTCATATGGGTATGAAATAGAAATATAGTTTTATGCAGTTAGCAATTCATGGAGATGTGCCATTAACAGCAGGGGAAGTGTTGGACGATGTGGCAAAAAAGGCAAGAAAATTAGATTTTTTATTATAATGATTAATGATTGCAAATAATAATGTGTTATGTGTAATATAATTTTTTAAAACAATACAAATTATTATGACTAAAGGGTATGTGGGGGGCAGAGATCCCCACTTTTTTATTCTAGTAAATTTTCAACCCCCCCCCCCCATAAAAAATTTCTGAGAACGCCACTGCTCCTCATCACTGATATTTGTCAATGGTTTATCTTTATAGGTATATATACAAGATTATTCTAAAGTGAAATTATGATGAATTTTATTTTACTTACAATATTCATGAAATATTATAAGATATAAAAATGTATTTTGTTTGTTATGATAATAACCAATAACATTTCTATTTGTTTATACAATCATAAAACTAAAAATGTTAATAATAATAAATTCTTATTTCTATTAGTTAAAATAAGATTTTGATTTTTTATTAAGAAAATAAAATATTTAAGTTAGTTAAACAATATGTATACATAAAATTTTTCAAATTGTATTTTTAACTATTTATATATATATAATTATTAATATTTTACCATACATCATAAAAATTTGAAAACAAAATAATTGTACGAGTTGTTTAATTTAAATGTATAAATTCATAAATTATCCATTATTATAATTAATGGTTGTAGGTGAATTTGTCTATTTTTATTCAAAAATATATTGTTTTCTTAATAAACGTAATAATACATAAGCATAACTATTCAACATAGATCTATAAAAACAAAAACTGTTTAACAAACAATAATATTATGATTCATGGTAGGAACTATTCATTTGTTTTAAGACAAGACATCCCCAATTATCATATAATTTTCTACCAAAAAATATCTTATTAATGGTTCACTAAAATTTAATGAACCAACATATTTAGAAGGAACCAAACTATAAACACACTATTTATTCATTAAATGTTTAAGGAGTGATCACAGTCTACTTTAAATCATCCAATGTATATAACCTAATGCAGTAAGCACTATAAATCAAAATAGTGAATATGTGAAAAGTAAAACATCACAATATAATATTTAATCAATTGATTTATTTTATTAACATTTTTTGGATTATCATAATTTACAATAAAAAAATTTCATAGCAAATTATTACATAGTACCTGCAGGATCAAATATTTTTTATCAGCCAACATTATTGAAAAAATTAATTAGGGTTTATTTTTTTTTATTATTGATTAGTTAAATCGACTTTCATGATAATTGTGCAATGATATAATATTACACATTATTTATAGGCTACTAAAAAAATTAAAAAATTTCAGTTTATTTTTAAAATGTTTATTCATAGAACAATATTATAAAATACATTTATTTCATTATGACTAATTTTTTTTTTTTAAATGTTCTTAAATCCCATTGTTTGTTTTTTTTGGAGCTTGTTCTTTCATCATCTAAATCTTCAATTGCTCGGTTATCCATTATTCCAACTGTAGGTAAATCTTCTTCTCTTTTTCTCTTTTGTTTTTCTGGACAATCTTTGGCAAAATGGGTAACATCTCCACAAGATCTGATAATTTACAAACATTTATTATTAAAAATTGCTTTATTTTGTATAATTGATATTTTATTAACATAAGTATTTAATTAATAAGGAAAAATTATGTTAATTTCAAATATAATAAGATATTATAATAAATAATATGAATCTTATTTTTTGTAGACAAACTTAACTAAATATAAAATAATTTCAAGGGGACTGGAAACATTTTAGTTGCTCTTTATTGTGAATTTTTTTTTTTTTTTAAATAACACCAAATTAAATATTTTGCATTAAAGTTACAAAATTAATTAGTTTGTATAGCTGAAATATGGTTAAATTTATAAGTTAGTAAATATTGGTAAGTGAGGAAATATATTGTTTTGAATAGAATTTTTGATTCATAAATACATCTTTTTTTTATTCTTATTCTATCTTTATTTAAATAAATTACCGGCAAGCTCCTCCATTTGGATATAAACCCATTGGATTATCAGGACACTGGCGTGAAAGATGTCCTTCTTCTTTGCAAATAAAACATTTGGCAAATTCAAGTTCATTATTATTTCCTGCATTACGACATTCATGTAATTTGTGTTCTGTTGATCCACATCTGAAACATTATACTTAAATAGTAATGCAAAAGAAAATAGATACCTATGAATCTAAAAATATTAGAATAGAAACAGTGAAGCAAAGTCAACACCAATTAGTTTTCTACTATATTTTTTATGTATATCCCACATAAGCAACATACTTAAAGCACACTCCAAGTGCAGTGTTGCTACCCAACTCTGGGCATTGATTTAGCATATGACCAGGTTGTCGGCAATGAAAACATGATTTTTGTCTGAGCCTAGATAGTTTCTTCTCAGCACGTCGACGCATTGGCATCAATTGTGCCTTCAGCTGATGTCTGGGTACACCTTGTTTTATTAATTTGAATTTTTCCACTCGCAGTTTAACTGCGTCTTCTTTCAACACACTAAATCCATCAAATTTGTCCACGTTCGAATATGAATTATACTTGCTACTGCGATTATCTTCTGATACCTCCACAACGCTTGTCATTGACTCGTCATCTTTGGTTTGTTGTGGCTTTTCTTTCATTTCCATCCATGGTGTTGCTTCTTCTGGTATTTTTTGATTAGATGATTTAGATCCTCGAGCTCTGGCAAACCTTGTCATGTTTCCAATTCTGCAAAGTGTATTTTCTAATATGTATATGAATTAAAACAATTTAAACATAACAATGAAAGTGACACCGAACTTTTAGAAACTTATGTCACACATTATATCACTAAATAGTCACTATTGCTATAATCATCCTAATCAAAGATAAGTATAGTATACTAACCGGCTAGAATAATACAATACAATATAGGTAAGTAGGTAACTGCAATAGTGGAAGCTGGCAAATAGAATTTCACGTGCCCTCAAACCACGATTTAAGATAATAACACTGATTATTCTGTGATAACAATATTAGAATCGTTGATTGCCGTGATGAGTAATTTTTCAAAAAATGATAAGGTTTGAAATTTAAAAATTACTGCCAACTGTTGCTATTGAAATAAAATAATTTGAGTATCAACTATCAATACGATTTAATAATGCACTATGCAGTAATGCATCACTTACTCACGAAATTACAATGCAGTTAAATTTATCCGTTAATATTGAATTAAGTCCATACTACTTTTACATGTTTGAATTGAGTCCAACTTATTACGGTATTACCTAATATCTTTAAATTGAGTCCGTATAGATAAAATATCACAAACTCATAACTACCTATAAAGCCAGTGACACACAATAATTAGTTAATAGTGTTAATACTTAATTAATAATTATTAAATTATTACTAGTGAAAATGGAGTGTATGTTAAAATATTCACCCTTAAAATAATTATTTCTTCTCAAAATATAATGGATTTCTGTTGTATTTTTGTATAGCTATGAGAAACGTTAAGAATAAGAGAATAAATATTTTGACTTGTATTTTTAGATTTAACTAAAATATTTCTTTAACTAAACATCTGACAAAGGCATATTCCAAGTTCCCAGATGTTTTATTGTATGAAAAAAAAACAATATTTACGGCAATGCTAATAAAATTATTAATAAAAAATTGTTATCATGAACTATATACATTTATATATTAGAAACTTTTAAGCAATAAAAATAAAATAAAATCAGGTTAATTTTAATTAATAATTAGAATAAACTAAACTTACATAATATTAATCAGGTTAAACTTATACAATTACAATGAAATTAATTCCCTAATTATTATGCATTAACATTTCATCTTAAGAATAGTAGTTAAAAAAATTTCAGAGCATTTAGTTAACAAAATGTATATCATGAAAAAACATAATTTATAAATTGTTATTCTAAAATACTTATAAATAATAAATATTATATATAATGTTAGGTATGATTAGTAATAAATATTACATATAACAATTAAACACGAATACAGATATTACATAACACCTTTAAAGTACAGAGGATTAAACCATTACATATTTTTTATTTAGGAATAGAAAGACAAGTTTTATTTTAACGGTAGTATTTTTCTTGCATCATAACAATCCCAAATCCATTGTGGAGTAACAGCATTTTTAGCCTGAAAAAATGTATATTTCAAATAATAATCAAATAAAATTTAAACATTAAATTAATGTCATACTTGTAAATCATTTGCATCAGTTGAAATAATATAATCACATTTATCCTTTTCACTCAATTTTCTACATAAACAATACAAACAATAAATAAATAATAAGCACATGCATGAAAAATATATTATGTTTTGTCATGTGTATAATATATTACCCCTCAAGTGCTATTATGTAGCGATTACATTCTTGTTTTAATGAAGAGTTTAAACTGGAAGATAAATAAAATAAACAATCACGAAATATATCATCAATAATTGGCAATGGTACAATGCTTTCATCAGCTAATAAATCATTTGGTATGTCTAAATCTGAATCAATGTCAGTATCTAAATCATATGGTGATATTGTTGTATTTTTTAGATTTACTGAACTACTTGTTTGTGATGTTGAGGGTACTGGCCTTATAAAACAAAAAAATAAATAGGTAAAATAATGTAAACTTTAGAGTACTTTTAAAATATTTAAATATAGTACTTTGCAGAATTGATATTCCATTCATCATCGCTATCATCAGTTTGAACTGAATCAGTACATGCACATATTTCATCTTCACTTTCAGGTTTATTTTGTTCCGATTTATCCAAAGCAAACCTAAAATATAAGTTAGTTTTAGTAATAGTTTAATAGAATATATTTTATTTTAAACACTACCTTCTCCATGGAAATCGACATCTATTTGAATGGCATTTATCAATCCAATCACTTTTTACTATACGATAGATACCTTGTCTTTTGCATTCATGATACTTTGGAGTATTTATAAAAGCACATCTATAAAACATTAAAATAAATAAAGATTTCGGAAATTAATTAAATAATTTAATTTACTATACTTACATTAGATGTGTGCAAGACAAATCCCAATTATGTTTGTATCTCGCACCCATTTCCAAAGCTTTTGAACGAATGTTACTGCGATATGGATTTTCATAGCCACTCATTACAAATACAACATTGTTCAATAATTCACTGAACGGTTTAGTTACTGGTAATGGATTTTTCATTAATTTAATTTTTTTTTTAGATGGTTGCAGGTTTAGTGTTGATGGCTCTGATTCTTTCTTTTTAGTCACTTAAAAAAAAAAAAAAAAAAAAATAATATTAATATACATACATATATAAGTATAATATATAATATATACTTCATGCTTATTGTGAAAGTTGTAAAAAATACTATGGAAAAATTTCATATGAGTAACATAGAATATTGTACTTAAATATACTATATAACAGAATTTTATGAATGTAATCTTTTAGTATGCTTAACAAAGTACAAATGACCATTAGGTATAACATTATTAATCTATGCTTATTTAATAGATAAAAGAAAAAAATTTTGATTTAAATTACATTTAATTAAAAGATTTTAATTTATTTTATTAATCTAAACTACAAAAAAAATGTCAACTAAAATCAAACAATTAAATAATAATAGGTATTTTATGTGCAGGATGAATTTTTTCAGTTGGTACATTTTTAAGATAATATAAATATACATATTTAACAAATATAATATGTTATAACTAGAGCGCGGATTTCTATGCAATTGCATATTTTTTTCCTTTTAATATTTTTGGATTTTTGTCAGTTATCTCCACGAATCATCATAATTTGAAGCTAATGGTGAAATCTTTTTTTGCATATTTCTGCATATTTAAAGGTTATTGCATATTTTTGCATATTTTGGCAAAATTCAAAATTTATTGCATATTGAAGCGAAAATTTAAAAAAATTTAAAAAAAGTGTATAAGATAATATTTTGACAAGTAGAATGATTTAACATTTATATCTACTCATTTGGCATTTTTAGTGATAGTCATAAAAAAAACTGAAAACTCGAAATATAACTTTACATCTAAGCTTTTCAATAATTGACGAAACGAAAGAAAAAATGCATTCTATTTCTGGATCGAAAGGTGTAACACTTACAACAAAATTAAACGAGCTTTCCAATAAAAATGAAGGTCTGAAAATTCTACGAAAAATTAATTCAGTGTTATTAAGCGAAAACGTTCAGCTCAAAGAACTTTATCAAGATCCGATAATACTAAGTTGCTTCAAATATGCCCCAATAACTTCGGTTGACGTCGAACGTTCGTTCTCAGTCTTTAAAAATATGTAAACCGATAAACGATACAGCTTCACAGAAGAAAAACTTGAAATGCATATGATTATTCATTTTAATAATAAATACAATTTTAAAAATAAATTAAGTTTAGAAAATTCCCTAAATTTTTTATTATTAAGTATTTAAGTAATTAATTATTATAAGTTTTATTGTAAATTTTAAATAAATAAAAAATTCTTGCATATTTTCATAATTTTGACTGCATATTTTCATGATTTTTACTGCATATTATATGGCATATTTCGATACTTTTAAGTGCATAAAAATCCGCGCTTTAGTTATAACACACAATCTAAATATTCCTAAAGTAATACAACCCAATAAATATTTTTTCTCTACTGCAAAATGTAAATATTGTTTCAATTGTTTCAATACATATTTTTACCTAACGAATATACAATATAATATGATTTTTTTTAAATTAGTTACTTAAGAATACAAAATTTAACATTTTTAGATTAGGTTTAATTTTACTTAAGGACAATATTACTCTACCTTTATTTTTAACAGCTTCCGTTGAAATTGTGTCATTTTTTTTAATATTTAAATCAATGTTTTTTGGTTTCATAGAATTTTTTGGAGATTTTGATATCTTTTGATTCATAAAAGGTGTTTGAATATCAATATTTGTAGAATTTGTATTCTTATGTTTTTTTGTTTCCAAGTTTTTTTTATGTATTGCAAGTAAACGATTAACTGGTGATTCTGGCATCCTAACAACGTCTTTATTTTCATTACGCTTGGAAAATAATCGACCAACAAATGAAATATCATTGGACTCATCATCATTTCTTAATGTAAATGATCCTAACTGAATAGATTGTGACTGGATAGGTTCTTTCTGTGGTATATCTTTTGAATGAAATGTTATAAACGATAAACCATAATTGCTTTGTTTGATATATGGTTGTGTACACACAATTTTTACTCTATCCCATGATTCCTTAGATGCCAAAGATAGATGGTCGGTGTCAAAGAAACGGACTTTGTTTACATTTAATCCATTTTTACATTCATGCAATGTCATCAAGGAAGAAGTTACTAATAACACCTATAATGTAAATTTTATAGAATAAACTGAAAGTTGGGAAAATTAATTATAATTACGCAAACTTTACTTGAAATTCATCAGATGTAGATTTTCCAACAAATATTTCTATGAAAGCAGAATTATCATTTCCAACATCAATGGAACTAATAACTGACGGTTTTAAAAATTGAAGAATGACCGTAGCTTGTTTTTCACCTGATTTACAACGCCATGTCTGATGTGAATCTGAGACATTAAGTATATTTTCCGCTTTGTGTGCCTATTTATAATAATTCATCAATAAAAATATTAATTTAGAGTAAATATATATTTACTTGGTCTTCACTGCTTATGCTTATAATACGATCGATTGGAATCGGCCCCATGACATTTGTTATTCAAAAATAGTCACTAATTATAAAGTAAAATAATTAGTAGATTAAAATATTGAACTATCGAAGAAATATGCGTAATCACTAATCAAAAACATGCATTTCCCGCTTCTAAAATCCAAAGTTAACTGTTAGTATTATCACAGATTAAACGTACCATTTATGATATAAAAAATCAGTGGTATAGTTATTGTTCTGTGGTTATACTCGATTAACCACGTTACCACGTTATTGACTTTGCTCAATATTTTTCATGTAACCAGTCTGCCGTTTTCTTAAATTATGATTGGATATTGTACTGATGTTAAACTGAATTATCAAATCTCCTTATCATAAATAATTATACTGATGAGAATTTTAAATTTTTAAAGTAATAATTTCATTACCTATTATTTAGCTGGTTTGCTCAATAATATCATAGTAACATTATAACTTAAACATAAATGATATACGTTGAAACGACGTATAAGATCTTGTAATACGATTAATACAACAACCCCATATTTACAGGTAACAGATAAATTGTAATGTTTTAAATTTTCATTTTTTCGTATTTAAAATATTCCCGATATGTTTCGTTTTGACTTTTAGAACATAATGGAAAAGGGACTGAGTATAACTACCGAATTTACAAGTGGACTTCAAATTTTATTTAATAACATTAAGAAACACAAAGTGCTATTGCCAGAAATGGAAAAGCCTTGGACACTGGAATTGCTTCTATTCTGGATTAAAGACAACATATTGGTCGACAAAGAAAAATGTGATTTGTTTATGAAGGGCAATACTGTGAGACCAGGCATCATTGTAGCTATTAATGACCAAGATTGGGAACTCTTAGGTGATTTAAAATATCAAATCAAGAATAATGACAATATAACATTTATATCTACATTACATGGCGGTTAATAATTAAAACATAAAAGTATATTATTTATTGTTTATTTAATATGGATAAAACCTACACAGATTAATATTTATCACACAATATTATGTATCTTTTCACCTATAATAGTCTGAAAAAATATTAAATTGTACAAATAAGAAAATCAATTATTTTAAAACCGATACTCGGACTACTTTTTTAATGTGTTAAGTTCTTTTTCAAACAAATCAGTGATTTGTGAATCCTTAAATTTGAATAGAATTGTTTGTGGTTTAGTATTTTTTGTAGGATCAAGAATACATGATAACTGAACATTTTTTGCGTTACGTTTAGTAAAATTAATAGATTCATTCAGTAACGTGTTTGCCATAATAGTTCCCAAGGCATTATCGTTCCTCATTATTAATTGTATTTTTTTATTATCTACTGGTATTAAATACAATTGACCAACTCCAAGTTCTTCATATTTTCCATTTTTAAAACAAAATAATTTACTTTTAGATTCAAAAATTGCATTTTTTTCTTTAACAGGTGTATATTTTACAACTGGTGGTTGATCTTCATCTTCATCTTTTGAGCTTAAAATCTCAGACTTCATTTTTTCAGGAGAAAATGTTAAGACAGGTGCCTTTGATCCAAAACTAAAAAGTGGTTTCTTATTTTCTACTGAAGATGTAAATGAAAATGACGGTACATCACCTCCAAAATTAAATGGAGGCTTGGTGTTTAATTTTGTGCCTATAATAGGTTTATTTATAGTTGGCAGGTTTCCATCCAAAGTAGGCGTAGGCACAACATTTTTTTCATTAAATTTAAATCCAGGAGATTTTTTAGTAGAAGTTGACAATGACTGATTGTTTAATTTGAAATTACCCAATTTAAATCCATTAGTTTCTGTTGCTGTATTCTTTGACTCTTCTAAAGAAAATATTTGAGATTTTGTTTCTACATTTTTATCTTTAATTTGTTCTTTAGCCGTATTATCAGATTTAAAAATATTTGTACTTAATTCTTTGCCATTAACATCTAGGCTTTTATTACCAAAACTAGGCCAATTTTTAAGTGGACTTGTAAAACTAGTTTCACTTGTCTGGACATTGATAGAATTATTTTTTACTTCATCTGAATTCTTTGTATGTGTTATTTTACTTTCCATCACTGATATTTGAGGAGAAACTGAAACATTTTATTAAAAACCATCTATTAAATTGTAATACATTGTTTGAATAAAAGCTTTAAACTTTATGGGAGATGATTCCTAACTTCACAAAATAGTAGTAAGTAATGGTTCGACACTACAATGATAAATAGATACCAAGTGTAAATTACTAGGTAGTAAATATAGAACATCTACAATATAAGAGTGTAATATAAATTTGACTTGTATTAGTCAATGAAAATTTACAAAAAGAGAAAAAAAAACATTTAAGGTGACTTCAAATTTTAGTTATTATTATAAGTATAACCAGTAATTATTTATTTAATATACTTATTAAAATTTAATTATTTTAAGTACTAAGAGCATAAACAATAGACAATACTATTGAAATTAAATAATTAAACATAATTTTTACATTTTATCTTATTTATTAAGGCATTTGGTAAGCATTGCGTTTAGAATATGGTTGCACTTCTTACTTTCTTTTAAGAATGTTATAGGTAGTTTTTTTTTTTTTTTTACATCTATGGTGAAGAATTTATGTCAAACAAATCAGCAGTCAGTGGCTTTGCTTCCTAACAGCCGCCATCTAATCATAGTAAAAGCATCTTTTTTTTAATCTTAAGCTCTATGATTTATAAAGTTAAGAAGCCAACATTTATTTGTTGACCTGACCAAATTATTAACTATATTCCAGCCAAGTAATTAAACCACGCGTCTTTGTACATTAGTCAGCTGTAGAATTATAAAAAAGTGCATAAAATTAATGCTTTACGACTAGAGTAAAGCTATAATGATATCATCTGTATATGGCAATTACTAAAAGTAATAACTCTTGTTCGATCACCTAAATAATTGTATTCGGGCAAAGAGTAGATCACTGTGGGTGATACCACTGACCAATAATTTGTTTGAAGTCAAGTATAATATGATCATAATATTTAAAATTCTAGAAAAGGCATTAAAAATATTTACTATAAAAGCTGCAGAAAAATTAATTTAATATCAATGAAACTATATATTAAAGGAGGCCAACATTAATATGTTTGCAAATATAATAATGATTATATTAAATATAATGATACCAAAAGCCAAAATCTTCATAAATACATTTTATATAGTTCAATAAATTTTTATCTATTTAAAACAAAAAATTAAAGTTCATAATAATAAGTAAATTTTGATTTTATAAATAAGACACAAGCTACAAGTTGGCTATCTCTGCTATATATTATTATTAAAGATAAAAAGTACACACCAATATTGCATCATTTTCATTTTTATCAGAACTATATATATTATTGTGTATTACAAAGTTCAAATCAACCTAACAGAAACTAAAATTCTTAATATTACAATTAATACTTAGATCTAAACTGAATATTAAAGCTAAATTATTCATTAAAATTGTATTTTATTCTACATTAAGTATTTAATATACTAAATACATGGTGAATATATTGAATCCTCATTAGTCCAGACTAATTAGAGGTCTAGGTTGTCCGAATTAAAGAAAATCTAGATTAGACAAAATAAGCAAAAATCGTAAATTATAAATTGAAAAAAATTGCATTAAATATTATAAAAGATATGATTCAATACAGTATTAAACTTAACAAAATCATTTTGAAGTACAAACATACATTTAATTATAATTTATATCAAAAAGTAAAATATTACTATATATTAAGGCTTTACCTCCATAAACTGCACTTAAAACAATTACTGGTTTAAAAAAATTGCTAATGAAACTGCCTTTAAGTGAAATTTGTGGGACTTGTCTTCAGGTTTATTTTAGTGTACAGCATAAACTAGTATAATTTGCATATTAAAAATGATTGTCCGGATTAATGAGGATTTACTGTGTATTCAAAAATAAATTTCATCAACATTTACAGTTTAGTAATTAGACATTCTTGATAAACCATAAAATGTACTATATATTTAAAAATAATTACTAGCTTATAATTTTTAACCTAACCTTAAAATTCAAAATATAAATATATAAAATATGCAAACCTTTAGTAGAAGTCATTGATGAATCAGGAGTATTTGTTTTAAAAGTAGAAAGATCGACAAACTTGCTCATTTGTTTTTCATAATCTTTCAATGAAGGTGTTAACACACAATAAGGATTTTTTTGCACAGCACTTGTAATAAATTTAACAAATGCTTGGTTAAGTTTCATCACTTTAGCATGATTAACAATTGGCGGAGTTGAACTTTTTGAACTGTTATTTTCTGAAAATGTTAAGCTACTAGACGTGGTCAATGAATTAATTGTTGATGCTGATGGATGATTTCCACTTTCGCTGGGTGTGTTATTAGATTTTGACAAAAAGGAAAATGCTTGCTTAGAATTTAAATTATTAGATACACTTTTAAATCCAGAAAATCCAGAAAATATTGGTTTTAGTTCGCCAGATTCATCTCTTTGTAATGTTCTTTTAGCTCTTTTCAAAATTCGGTTTTTCAACACAGATTCGTCTGCTACCTGAAATGTTCCTGGATCCACTTTTTCTTCTTCCTCATCCCAATTATCTTTAGTTAGTTCATTACCAGCTCTGCGCTTACTCATATTGATGAATATTTACAAACCTATAAGACAAAAAAATCAGATGTATAACTCAATAGTAACCTAATATAGTATATAGAAAACCATATAACATAGAAAAATATAGAATTCTAACTTATTATGAAAACTATGATAGTTACTATTCCAATTTTTACAAGTATCAGAGATTTCAGAACAATTTAAAATTAAAATTCATTTATAAGTTCAAGAAGCTTAATTTAGTACAATAAAACAACTAACAGCAAATAAATTTAAAAATTGTACAATAATATAAAAGTACATTTTACTAGACCAAACTTATTAAAAAGCCTTCTGAGATTTAGTAATGAATTAGGATAAAAAATGTAGTGAGTAGGTACCACTCTACAGTACAATTAGATGTTGAGTATTTTACTGTAATCATCATTATCATATACAGCTTAAGAAGCTATTAAAGTCCAATGCTGCTATCACAAACTTATTCCATTCTTCTGTGTTTTACTGCAATGAATGTGATAAATTTGAATTCAATGATATATAATTTTACACAAAAAATAATTTTGAGAAGAAACGGATTTTCAACCTTTATCACCAAGTGTATTTTGTGTTATATATTTTGATATTGCTATCAGGTAAACTAATTATTAACTATTTTACTATTAGTAAATATAGGAGGTTGAATTAATTTAAGCTGAAAATATTGCATTTTACTGTGTGTAAAAAATGTTGATTGAATTTGAATTTTGTATAACCCTATATTCATCAGAAACATTTTTTTAATGTATTTATATTTTTAACAATTAGGTTTTCTGGTAATAGATGAAATTTAATTAAAAATACTGGAAAATTAACTAAAAAAAGGAAAATATGACCTAAAAATTCTTAAAATAACCTTTAAAATAAAAAACATCAAAAAATGCAAAATAAAAGTTTCATGAATGCATTTGTTGTTACATAATTTAAATTATGTATTAACAAAACTGCATTTCTCAATTACAAAAAAATGCACTTTTCTACAAATTCATAGCACTACTCATACATCTTCAAAACTAAATTAAAATAAAATAAAATTAGTACATATTTTATAAAATATCAATAAAGAATTATTTTTATTAGCAATAAAATTATTTAAGTTGGTCTAATTAATATTGATTACGAAAAAAAATAATATTTAAAATGAATACTGGATTCGAATAATTAGTGTTTTTAAAACATATTGGGATAACAACACATGTACCTACAACATTATATGTTATACAATATTAGGTCTATTTATTTATTATAACATGCGGTAATAATGACAATATATTACTAGTTTATTCTTTTTTGTCATAAACTGAACATACAGTGACATTATACAATACTTTTGTATATTAAGAATATAAACACAACATTACAAATAATGTTCAGATTTTCCTGTAGACCACCGGTTGGTTTATAGTACTGTATTAGTACTTAAAGTGAATACATACAAAATCAATGTTTATATGGCTGTTATAATAATATATTAAATACAACAATGGCGTCTCACAGTTGGGAATCGCTGATCTATATGATGAAAGGTGAATAATTAAATGAAACAGTTTGATAAATTATGATTCACTTATAAGTACCAAGTGCAATAATTATTAATTAAAAATGATATGGTGAAACATATAGAAATAAAAAATAGAAATTGAACGCAGATAACTAAAAAATATATCAAAATGTATACATTTATTTATATTATTAATTAAAACTATTAAACATGTACATCAATAAAATTGATAGATTGGATATTCTAAAAAAATAGTTAAACTAAAAGTATTTAAACACTTCATTACGTCACCAAGTACATAATGTTAATATATCTAGATATTTTGTATTTGAATTTATTTAATGAAATATTGCTAAATCTCACCTTTTTGTTGTTGTATAATTGGAAGAATTCCGGTTCACTAGATAACTATATTAGCGTGATCTTATTCACACTTCACAGTAAAAATGAAATTTGGAATCGATATAATACCTACACTTCTTATCTTAACACTGAATAAACCGTTAATTTGAGATTGTAAAAAACAAGGTGCAACTAGTAAGTAGTGACTGGTAAGTGGTAATTACTAATTTGATAACTAAAAATGTTATACAATGTTAATCATTATAGCCTCGCTATTTAGTAGGTAGTCCTCAGCAATCATCAACTCTTCAAGTATTTTACAGTTTCCACTTTTCAGCAATCATTCACTAATTTCACTAATCATAATAAAATAACCTGATAAGAAAAACAACGAGCTTAGAATCGAAATGGTGGATAATCGATCATGGCTGTCCAAACAAGTTTTATTTTTTATTTATTTTTTATTATTATGGTTATTGGTTAATGTCCATCACCAGCCGTGGAACAGTGTGGCCCTATAAAAAAATCTTAAGTAATTACTACTTCCTAGTTACCATGGTTACCTAACCGTGAATCGAGATAAATTATCTTAGTTATTATATTTACCATAGATAATATGGCTCTAGCATGGCTAGAGATAAATTTAATAGGATACGAAACTACACAGTACATACTATAAAAAAAATACATATTATTATAAGTAACTACAGAAATGACTACAAATATGATGCCCAAGCTCCAAAGGTTCTCGAATATAAGCAGTTGATGGTTTGTATGAGAATAGTAGCTAGCGTTTTTGTGACCAAATACAAAATTATTTATTATCAATGTTATCTTTAAATATTTACCTGCGAATTTTCATTATTGGATATTTGGGATTTGAAATTAAGATGACAATATAATATAAATTACAATCTTCAATAATTTGCTTTTGCACTTTGCGCCCATCGTTTAACTTTTTAGCAATTTATTTTATACACTTATTCCAATATGGTTTCCAATAAATGTTGTGATCCTGGATATAGTTAAAGTGCTACTTCTAAATTTGGTGTTCCTAAAAATATGATAAATGTTTGAGAAAACATTATAGGGTGTCGTTTAAACAGAAATTCAAGAGTTTGTGCAAATCACTTTAAACCTAGTGATATTACATCAACATGGGAGTTTGGTAATGGTAGAAACCAAATCTCGGTATATCCTATTGAAATAATTTATGATTACCTAGTACGATAAGAATTTATTAGATTCAAGTTTTTTTGGTTGGTAACTAACTTCATGCTAATAAATATATGAATATATATATATAAATAAAAATTAATAGATAATAGGTATTTTTTTTTTAGATTTGTTTAAGAAAACCACAATTAAAATCTGGAATTATACCAATCACTAATTTTATTTAAGCAATGAAGTAAATGATATAACCCAGGTTAGTTTTGGAAATAGTATAGATATATTAATAGTTCAAATATTTTATTTTTACAAATTTAAACATATTAAGTAAATGAAACAATGACAGTGCTTAACGAATATAATTATTTTAAAGTTGAACTAAATGATGAGTTTGACAAACGAGCATGTATTGAAGTTTGAATAAATTATAATTTTTATAACAATAACTAATTGAATCAATATCTGAAATAGTAATTCAAAATAATGTATTGTTAAATGATGAAAATTGAAAGTTCAATTTCACTACTTATGAATTGGTTTTGTGGTGTTACTACTAATAATAAATCTTTTATAGCTAAAACTTATTTTATTCTCAGTTCATTTCTAGTATACAATAAAAGAATTGTTGAAAAACGATTAGTTATATTAAAAGGTATTAAAATAAGTAAACATTGAAATCTAAATGTTTGTCATAATGACTAATATAATACATAATAATTTTTTAGTTAAAAAATATATAAAAAAATATGTGTACTTCTGATACTAACTTAACTTTACCATAAAAATATATTTATAGATTATGAGCCAACATTTTACCTTAATGAGAAACAAATTAAGTTATCACAGGTTGGAATTGATAATTATGATGAAACATTGAATGTTGAATACATGTTAAATATACTTGTAAAAGTTAAAGTTAATTGAAGTTTAAAAACCAATAAAAATGTAAAAACTTCTTTTGGCTCTCAATTTGTAGAATTCAATGGTCACTGGAGAGTGGAGACATGCAAATTGCTTAAATATTATAGATAGAAGATAGTTCTAGATATTAAATTTTGAAACATTTTAAATTTTCTTTGATAGTTTAATTTTAAAATAATAATATTTCTAATTTAATTCTGTTTTAAATAGTCAAGTATATCTATGGTGTAATAGATTAAAATATACCATAAATAAAAATTTTGAAATATTGTCAGCAAGAAAGTCTTTAAGAGTATCTTTAACACTGAGCAAAAAAAAGCAAATTCAAAAAAAATCTTAAATCCAAAAAAAATGTAAGCCAAAAGTTCTCAAGAGCACATAAAACAATTAAAAATTTGAAATTACAGTGAATAATATCAAAACTAAAATATCCAAAGTCTCATTATCTACATTAAATGATATAATTCAGAAATCTAATTTATCTAACTGTCAATCTAATTTAGTATGAAATATTTAATGCTGCTAAATCTGGATTCTATTATGCTTAATTTTACAGATTAGGTTAGTTATTACAAAATATAATATGAATAAATAATCATACAAATTAATAATTTTCAGAAGCCCAAGTGGATATAGATTTCTAAGAAACCAAAACATACTTCCACTTCCCTGTGTAAAAACTATTAGGAAGTATGTTTTGGCAATTAATAATGAATGTGTATTTGATCTTAATTTCTTTTTAAACTTCTAAAAAACAATGTTAAGCAAAAGTCACTATCAAAAAAAAGACATTTTACTATTAGATGAAGTATATCAGTCAACAGTCATACTTCAAGTTATTCAGGATTGGAAGATTTTGGGGGAGAACTTCCAAGTAGAGACACTAAAAAAGCAGATCATGATTTGGCCTTTATGTGGTCTAGTCTTGTAGATAGTTTTACACAACCTATTGCAGTTTTTGCTTCTGAAGATCCTGTAAATAGTATGTAAATTATATTGATTAGAATAATGCAGATTTAATATACGAAAATTTAAACAATTTTAAGTAATAAATTTGACTAAATTAGTAGGTAGTGAAAGCAATAATGTTATTAGAAAATGCAGGAGCACAGGTTTTAGGACCAACTAGTAACTACTGATGGAGTCAGTACAAATAGGACCATGTGGAATAACTTGGGCATATCAGGAAAGATAGGGAATTCAAATAATAGTTTTTGTGATTCATTCGATACAACTAGAAAAGTTTTTGTTTTTTTAGTGACGCACCTCACCTCATTAAGACGATATTATGTAATCGCTTATACAAAAAAAAATGTTTAAAGGTAATATAAATACATAAAAAGGTTTTTTATATACCTTACTATTATATGTTATAAATTTAATTGGATCCTTCCAAACCATTAGTAAAATAGAAACATTTTTCTAAAATATACAAGCTTGATGAAAATAAACTAGGGAAAGTATGTCTAAAAATTACCAAGAATCATATTTATTTATAAATTTATTGTACTAATTACTAAATGTCGGTTATCCGTAAATATCATCGGCTAACACCCGTCAGACTTGAAGGTCAATTTATTGCTATAATTTTATGTTTATTTATAGAATTCATAAATCATAACACGTAATCTCGGGAAATTCAACATTATAACGACTACCTAGTATTATTATTATAGCATCGTATGGTTCGGGCTAATGGTTCATAAATAGCCCAAAATGTTTAAATCGAACTGACAGTCCGGTCCTAGTTTACTCTATTCCATTAAATTTAGTTATTGGTCTAGTTCATTTCATAAATAATATGTATGTGGCGCGTTGGCTGCTACCAGTCGCGGAATGCGACTGAGATTAAGTAACGGCCACAGCTACTAGCTCCCGGATTGGTGACCACTCGGGATCATAGTGGTTAAAAACCTTGCCACACATACACGTGTTTGCTATCAACCGTAACAATCATAAAAAATACAACCTACCGTACCAACCTACAACGTAACCCTTATAAACAGCTAATGGCCCTAGTTGCCGGGCTTAAGTTCAATAAAAAAAAAAAAAAAAAAAATAATATGTAACCATGGCCCATGGGTTCAGTCCGGATTTGGTTTTCTGTTTATCTTTTGAGTGTGGTTCGGTCCGAATTCAGTCTCGTGTTTAAATTTGAAGTCCTGTGCGGTCCCTAAAATAACGGGCCGTTAAGATATTATCTATGTACATTTATTTATTTATTTTTCATTTTTACAAGTAATATACAATCTGTATCATTGATACAATAAGAATATATGCTAAAAGTACATTCACAGGAAAATAATTTGATAAAAGGAGCCACCCATTGATGACACTTTCTGTGGTTATTAATTATTTACTTAAATTAATTTTTTTTCTTTTTTTAAATTTATTGTAACAAATCACGACACCACTTGCGCTTTAAGCGTCTTGGGGGATTTATCTGGTATGGTAACGGAGGCCAATTTTTTGATAAGTGGATTCGAATGAGTGCTTAGGTGGTTGTATAATCTTTTATAGAAACACTTGGATTCCTCAGCTATTGTTTTTAATTTAAGATCTGAATGAAGGGAACAATTTGAGACGTAAGGAGGTGCATCTGTTAATTTCCTTAGAGCAATGTTTTTGAATGATTGAATTTTGTTAAGGTTTGTCTTTTTTGCACTACCCCATAATTGCAAACCGTACGTCCACATTGGTAGACTTTTATATATAAGAAGTTTGGTGCGCGTGGAAGTATATTTATTATTGCATAATACCGTTTTTAGCATGTATAAGCGATTATTTAGAGCTAGTCTAAATATAGTCTGGTACTAATTAAAAAAATCTTTTGTGTGTGCCCTCATGAGCTTTAAAGTTAAAAAATAAACATTTTAGCTTTTATTTGTTATTTTTTTTTTATTTAAATGGTACAAAGAACAACAATTTTATCATATTTTAATTCTGAATTGTATACAATTTACTGATTAGGTTTTTGAGTTGCAGAATTATAAACTTGTGGGTGTCAGCGTACTGGTAATTGGACGTTTTACAATCGTATTGTGCGTTGTACCTACCTATTTAAATCACTTCAATAGTGTTGGCCAACGATATAATTTATAATATCGATATCGTTTAGTTTTTCTCGATATCGTATCGCGATATATCGATATTTTCGATATATCGATGTACAATACTAAAATATTTACATTTTATATTATTATTTATTATTATACTTATTACTAAAATTACAGAATAAAAAATAAAAATATCAAATAATTATTAAAATATAATAAGTAATAACTATTACTAATAGTAATTTACTATTAAACTAAATTTAATTAATGAATATATTTTAAATATAAATAATAAATATTAAATAGTAAACACTAGTTAATTACTAAAGGTACGGCCCCACTGAACGCAATTTGCGATTTTGCGTTTTGCGATATATCGTAATAATGTTGTTTATTTATTTTCTCCAATTTCATAATTTTTTTCAATTTCATCTAGTTCTTTTTCCTAAAACATAAATGAAGTTATGATATTTATTAAGTGGTATTTTAAAATCTTTTAAATAAATAATTTTATAATTTTATAAACAGTAATATATTATTATTATTATTTTAGGCTATTGTCTTACCATTAAGCTTTCTGCCATTTCTTCAGATTTGAAAAATGAGTTTAAAAATAGAAGTTGATTGACTCTATCCGGTGATAGCCTGTTTCTTTTTTGTGAAATGACCTGTCCAGCTTCACTAAATAAGCGTTCACAGGGAACACTAGTTGCAACAACACTTAGGTACTTCTTGGCTAACAATGACACAATTGGATAGACAATTTCATTTTCTTTCCACCAGATAAGAGGATTTTGATCGTAAGGAATTTTCGTTTTTAAATTTTTGTACGCCTCAAGTTGATTGATTGGAGAATTTGGAATAATTGGATTTAACGTTTTATCATCTTCTTCATCGTCATCATCACTGTCAACCATTAAGGATCGAAATTTTTTTGGAGGAGGAGAGTCTTCTTCTTCAGATTCCATTTCCGATTCTTTTTCGACGTGCTCGGGTACCATTTTCTTCAGTTCAATTTCTAATTCTTTCCAGACTATTTGTTTTTGTTCAGTAGACAGAAATTTCAAATCTCGATACCTGGGATCTAATGCCGATGCTTTAGACTCAACTAAACCCATCAATTCTTTTCTTTTTTTGAGGTCATTTGATATGAGTGTTTTGACTTCTGTTATGAAGTTTGAATCTGAGGTATGAACTTGTACATTATTTAATAAGCTTTTGATTAATCTATGTACTATTGATGCAGTAGTATAGTTTTCTCCGCCTAGTGTTTCAGTAACAACTTTAAAGGGTTCTAAAACGTCTATTAAATCTTTCATATTTTTAAAATCACCAGAAGCTACGAACCATTTGTTAATTTTTTTGTTTTTAGAAATTACCGAATTAACCGAATTTTTGTGTTTAAGGATACTTTGTATCATATCAAATGTTGAGTTCCACCGTGTTACACAATCTTGAACAAGTTTACTTTTTTTTTCACCGAATTTTTCCTGTTTGTCTTCAAGTTCTTTTTGAGCAGTTGAACTCCGGTTAAAATAGCCAACAATTTTTCTTAATTTATTCATTAATTCATTTACTTCATTATGTCGGAGACCTGCATTGACTGATAGCTGAACTGAATGAGCAGCGCATCTAACCAAATTTGATTGACCCATGTCATTAATAGCTCGTACCATATTTGCCGCATTGTCGCATACAAAAGCACAAACTTTATTCTCAATATTCCAGTGTTTAAGAATATATTTTAAATTGTTTACGATATTTACTGATGTGTGTGATTCAGGAACTTCCACCGTTTCTAGTACTCGAGTACGTAAACACCAATCTTGTAAATAGTGACATGTCACGCCTAGATAACTATGATTTGATGCTGAGGTCCAAAAGTCTAAGGTTAAAGAAACATGCGGAATATTTTCCAGAAAGGTTCTGAAATTATTCCTTTCGTTTCGGGCAGTCGTATCAACCAATCTCGTAATGGTTTGTTTACTTGGAACAACATACTCAGGGACAGCTATTTGCATGAATTCAAGAAAACCAGTTCCATGTACAATACTTAATGGTCTCAAATCTTTCACAACAAATTTTACTAATCCTTTTGTTAATTCCTTACTACGTTTACTTTTGAATGATAATTTTGAATTGTTGTCTTTGAAATACGAAACAATAGTTTTTGATTTTGAAGAACTTGGATTTACATTTACATGAGTACATACTTGTAAATGTGAATTTAAATTGGTCGTATTGCCACTATATCCAACAGAAATTTTACAATTTTTACAAACTACTTGTTTTTTATTTAAAATAATTCCGTTTACATCAGCTCGAAAACCAAAATGTTGCCAAATTTTACTTCTAGCTCCAGCCAGTGGGATTAATTTAAAGTTTTCGTTCATTTTATAAAATTTACGTTTTTCGTCTACGATACAATATAAACGCACAATGCACAAATACGAACGAATAATCGGAACTAAATTGAATTGTAGGAATTATCTACCGACTGGCACCAAATACAGATAAAAATAAATAGTAAATTACTATTAGTAATGCTCTAACAGTTAAGATAAATATTTATGATACCACTTGGAATCTAATAGCTAATAGCTATTAGATAATAAAAATCATAAATCAGATTAATAATAATAATTTGATTTTAACGATATCGCTTTATATCGATAATATTTAATTCGATATCGATATCGAAAAACCCAAAAATAAGTCACGATATCGATATCGTATCGAAATATCGATATCGTTGGCCAACACTACACTTCAACACGCGCATTGGAAATACGAGTTTGGTCGGGTTTGTAGGGAGGAGGATGTACTAAATTTCGTTTTACTTTTATAAATTTGTACAAATAAAGTACATAATATTGTAAAAGTTTGATATTAAAATTCGAAAGTGGCAGTGCTATTGTGACGGACCTGTACCTAGTAGTTTGGTGTTAGGTTACTGAAAACAATTAAGCACTCCACAGTTATACATTTGTGCGATAGAAATTACTCATTAGATTATTTAATTGTTTTATTTTAATAGGTATAATAATATGGCGCATGTACGATAATAATATGATTCATATACGTTAATATATCGCGAGTACAATAATATGATGCATGTGTAATAATAATATGGCTCATATATGTTAATATATAACTCATATGTGTTAATATGGTTCGTGTACAATAATATGGCGCATGTACAATAATATGATAAGCGTAATTGATAACTCGATGTTATGTGTTGGATCAGGTGGTGGGAATACGTTACACAATTAGACAGTAGGATGCGGTAGGGTTATGGAGTAGGTAGGGGGTGTGGATTCAGAACTCATCTGCATTAATATAGCGCATGTACAATAATTTGTCATGCGTACAATAATAAGTGTTGGGTGGGGGTAGACAGATGGAGGGGTAAATGTACGTCACACCGATCATGATGATGAGGGGTGAGGGGGATCAGTGTAAATGTACGTCACACCGGTCATTCGGGTGATGGGTGAAGGGGATCAAGCAAGTAAGGGGGATCAGGATCAGGATCAGGTTTCAGAACATACCAAATCATACTACTGCAAATTGTATATATTATTGCTTGCAAATTAAATATATTCTATTAAAGTAAGTTTGATCACTAGATATTCCAATTATAGGTTTACCTATTAGTCAACCTTATAAAATGAAACATATACATATAAGTATAGTTGATACACATTATTATATAAATAAATAATATTAGTTAATTATAAATAAATTATTATATTACCTGAAAAAACTACGGGGCATTCAATTGATTTAATCAAAATAGGTAAATTTGGTTGGACTATACTCTCTGGTTGAACACTATCATCTTAACTATCATCATACAGTTCTATCAATTCTAATTCCTCCAAATATCTTCTTCGCTTAGTAGATTTGTTTATAGTTGAGTATGACATAATTAAGTATATAATATGCTTTTAAAAAAATACAATTATAATAATTATTATAACGCAATAGTTATCAAATAAAAGTAATAGCTTGAGTAATAGTTAATTTAGGCACACCTAATACATAACACTCAGTTAGATTTAATAAAATAATTACACAGACAAAATATTTTAAAAAATACACTATATAAAAAATTACCAAAAATCAATTGTAATATTTAATAAGTATATTAAACTTACCGTAGGTATACTAACTTACCGTATTTTCAATGACAAATATTCTTTTGTAGGTAGGTACTAAATACTCAGTTCACAGAATACGAATAGGTATTAGGTACGTGAACGCTAAAAAAACTAAAATGAACACACGATGTTTAATAAAACATACGACATTACAATTATTCACGATTATAAAAGAATAAACGATGAATCAAAAATCAACGGTTTTACTTAATAAACGATGAAATAATAAGAATATGCACCACGCGGATAGGATTGTCAATTATATGAGTTGCAGAAGTACATGCAAACACACACTAAACATACACATTTGAACTTAGAAACATAAATGTCAATTGCTGTTATTTAAGATCAATAATAATATATGTATTTATTTTGAAAGAATTTTGTTTTTTCAAAGGCATGATTCACTATTATTTAAGTAAATTTAATTCAATACCTTTTATGCTACGTACTTTGTAAAATATTGTTAGGTATCGTTGTACAAAGTATAATATGAGCTCCAAAGTATTATCAACATAATGTTTAAAATAATTACTATGTTAAAGTTTTACATTTCTTTATGTACACGATATGCGTACTATATGCGTATAGGCATTTATCGAAAGATTTATATACTCCAGTTTAATTGAACCACTAATAAAATAATATCCATTAAACAATGGTGTTAGAATGGCTTTTTCTATTCAATCTAGGATAATTAATAATAGGAGGAAAATTATTTTAGAGTTCTAAAAATTCTCCTGGACGTTTGAATGAAATTTACATAACACATTAAAGGGGCTGTAGACGATGCAAAAAATCACGTAAAATAGGCCATAACCTAGACAAAACTGAGAGACTTGGGTTTGATGGATTTTAATTTTTAAAACAAATTGATAATTTTCAACATCTTTACTAAAGCATGATCGAAGGAATTTTCATTATTACAAAAATTAATGGCGTACTTAAATACATAAAATACATAAATTGTTGTTTTCTTAAATTGTCAATATCCTATTGATTGATTAAAATATTGAAAATTTCTTTAGTAATTCCCTAGTTAACACGGTGACTTAATTAAATCTGTTTTCAAAATTTAAATCCATCAATCCCAAAAATATTTATTTTTTTTATTAACGCGCACACGCACACAAGTACACTAGCTTAATATTTGTATACACTTTTCTTCCGCGACTATTGTGCAAATTTGAATAAGTATTCGAATAATTTATAACAATATGTACAGGATATCTCTTCGTGTGAAGTTATGAAACACAACCTGAATCTACATATGAGACGGGAATATAATATTCGACCATCTACTTCCGGATAATAATTATAAGACTTTAATTTATACATAAATGTCAGTATGTTATATGTATGTCAAAATATAATTGCTTATTTGGCTTCTAAAGTATAATTATAAATTGACATTACAAGCTATTTTTTAAGATTGATATACGTGAATGTGATAACTAGAAGTTTTACGTTATTAACGAAGGAAACACATAATATAGTGAGTAACTCTGTATCCCTGCAACGAGAGTCACGTTTTTATTAGGTAATATTCTTTAATTTAGATTAATACGTCCATAATATATAACATCGTAATAGAATAAAATAAACTATTTTACACGATGGCGTATACCTAAATTTATTTGATTATTCCTATAAATTATGACATAATATTACTGTATATATTATTAATTCTTAAGTTCTATATTAACTCATTTTTAAGTTATAACAAAATAAAGAAATTTACTTTTATGAACATTGCAGGCCTAGTGTTAAAATGAAAAATGGCTTAAAGTTAGTAAAATTATTTTGAGAATTAAATTATCTTTAAAACACTTTAAAGTTTAAACGTATGGTATTCTGTCAGAATAGAAAAAATAAAATAACAAAAAAAAAAAAAAAAAAAACTACGAACTAAAAATAGCGAAAGCTGTTTGTATGAATCTAGATAAAAGCGAATGACAATAATATCGAATATCGATAATGATTTTTTCAAACACAAATAAATTATTAATTAAGTAGCACAATTAAAGATATCTTTAAACTTGAATCATGGTTTAGTAGTAATCGAATGAATAATTTAAGGAAAAAAAAGAAGTAGAAGATTCGACTAAACGGATTCAAAAATTAGTAAATACCTATGTACGACGAAAATGATAAAAAGAATTGCCAATAATTTGACATCTTAGTTTATTAATATTTAATTATTTTTTTGTAGTTGCCTATAAAATATTAATAAAAGTAAACAATTTATAGATATGACAAAATATTAATTGTTGTTATATTTTTAATTTTTTCTTATATTTTCTATTATTTTTTTTATTATTAATTTATTCATTCAATTAAATAATTTTCGCTGTTTTGTATTCAATATTTTGTGTTCGATTTTTTATTTTCGCTATTTTGGAGGTGAATCTAAATGTATAGCATTCCAGGACTGGGTTATGAGATTTGTGCTGCCATATATTTTGGAATAATATTAGAAAATACAATTTAACCAAATATAACAGTTCTTAAGCACGCGCACAAGTATATGAATAATCTCATATGATTAGCGGAAAATAATTATAATACAGAATAACACTGATAACTGATAACAATATGATAACTAATAGTGAGCGCCAGGTAGGGCGGCATTAATTATAATATTTGTGATAATGTATAACATTTGTGATAATTGATAACATTCATGATAACTGATTA
Source organism: Melanaphis sacchari (assembly GCF_002803265.2). Lineage (NCBI taxonomy): Eukaryota > Metazoa > Arthropoda > Insecta > Hemiptera > Aphididae > Melanaphis > Melanaphis sacchari. The sequence continues at coordinate 1,751,877 of NW_020271042.1, forward strand.
CAATGTGATAACTGATCCCTGATAGAGGGCGTTAGGTAGGTTGGTAACTTTAGGATGAGAGATGAAGGGATAGGGATGAAGTAAGAGCTAAGGTATTAGAGTCGTCTATTTTATACTACTTGCAGCTAATTCCTTCATTCGATTTAACGCACTACCGGACTTAAACCATTGTATTTGTTGTTCGTTGAATGTGTGATTAAGAAGTATTTCTTCAGAAGTTCCGTCAGCATGGCACAATATGCATATCAAAGGCTTGCCAGGGGCGAATTGATTAAGTCCCATCAAAGACACTGTATCAGTTGGTTGAACTTTATCATAATCCTCTTTATCTGAAAATGTTAAAGCTAATATTCCTTGTTTTTTCAAATTTGTTTCATGAATACGAGCAAAAGATTTAACAATAATTACCAACAACTCCAATACACAAGCCACCGAGTCCACCTCTATTAGGTGTATGGGAGTCTGTGCCAATCATCAATAATCCAGGAAAAGCATAGTTTTCCAGAATAATTTGATGAATTATTCCAGATCCAGGATGCCAAAATCCAACTCCATATTTCGCTGCAGCGGTTTTCAAAAAGTTATAAACTTCTTCATTCATTTCTTTTGCTCTTTTCAAATCTTCGACTCCACCTAATTGAGCTTCAATCAAATGATCACAATGAATCGTGGAAGGAACAGCAACCTTTGGCAAACTTGAAGAGATGAATTGCAACATAGCCATTTGTGCAGTAGCATCTTGCATTGCGACACGATCAGGCCTATTAAAGGGGTATTAAAACAGTTGTTATTTGAAAATAATATCGTATGTTTCTCCGAGTAACAGTCAATTCTTAGTATGTTATACAAAGGTTTCCCTGAACATCTATTGTGTATAAATCTTTAGGTGGGATATTGGGATATACGAATACGAGTATATCCCATTTCGTGAAAAATTAACAACCACTCGTATTATAAATCATATAACAAATTATTTTGTCCAACACAGTTCATAAGAATATTCAAGACGAAAAATTGTTCACTTTACTTCTAACAGTTAGTTTAAATAAAAAAGACGATTAACTCATTCTGCTTATTTATATGTTATTATTTTCTTAATCTAATATGGAAAAGAGAATCTGAGGAAGAAAGGGTACTTTCACGAGCTAAACTCGTTGAAATACACGGTAAAGTTTTTCAGGAAAAGTAAGTTATATCATTTTTTATTTATATTTTATTTTAAATTTATTATTTTAAATAGTGTAAAGACTGAAACAAATAATATTATTACACCGATTAATGCACCAACTATACGCAAAATTTATCAAGAATACTTAGAATCACATACGTCTTTTGAAAGAATGTTGATCTGGTCTTCACGTACAGGGGCATTATCACGTCAAATTAATATGAAATTTAGAGCATTAGCAATGCTAATGGTTAATCATCATTCTGATAATTCAATTCCTGCAGATGAGAGTATAGTAAGCTTAATATATACAAACATTAAATAAAATAAAATAATATGAAAATTCGTTAATATCAACATAGATTATGATGTCACTTGAAGATGTATTTTATTTATCGGGAAGAATTACATACTATCATATTCAATATTTTATATTTATGCAACTTTTGTATTGGCGTAGGAGATTGGAAGAAATCGAACCAGTAGAATATAGAAAGCATCTAAAAGTTCAATGGCGGGTAAAAACAGTCATGATTTTAGTATGCTACCATTTTCCGAATGATACTATAAATTGTATTATAGAAAGAATTCGGATTTTAATATAATTGTAAATAATAATAGTTTGGTTTATATTAATTATAATATTATGTTAATTCGAAATAAATAACAATGTATTATTTTAAAAATAAAATATACAATTCAATAAAAAAAACCTGAGCCGTCGCGGGACGCCTGGCAGATGTGAAACATCAACAATTTTTTTTTTGTAATCATGTTTAAAATAGATGGCAAATAAGATGACTATATCGTCAATTAGGGTTGCCAACTTTGGAATTAAAAAATACCGGCCCAAGTGTACAAAAAAAAAAAAAAGGTCATCATTTTTTAATATTAATATAATAAAATGACGAATAATATAATTAATTACATACGTTAAAATAAAAAAATTAATAATATTAGTATTACATTATGTTAAACTTTAATATTATAAACTTATAAATTATTATAATAACTATTATAAATAAACTATTGTAAACTTTTAAATTTATATTTAGCGGCATTTTTCACGGCGTTTAATAAATGTTTTTCATTTTGTATTTGATCAAAAAACTCTGAACAATTGTATGTTATGTTATTTCTTATGACTAGTTCGGCTTTAACTGTATCAATTCCTAATCGATTGCGCTCATCTGTCCACAAACTATTCATGTGGCTAAAAACGCGTTCAACAAATGCATTGCTACACGGCACCGAGAATACATACTGTACAATTTGTTTAATATTTTTTAATTGTGCAGTAGATGATTGGAAAAATTTTACCCATTTTTCCGAACTAGTGAATTCTGTGTTATTTAGGATATCATTTGGTAATAACTTTATCAAATTAAGCTCTTCATACAGTTCATCTCCATTGACATGAACCTTAATTAATTTGGCCAGATCGAGTAAATCTGTTAATTTAGGTAATTCACTTAATTTCAAACACGAAAACATTTTGAATGGAGAGTTTTCATAATCAAACCATTTTTCGAGGTATTCTAATGCACGTTTGTAAGTATGTAGAGCATCAGATTTAAATGCATCGTTTTCTTTGCTAGTAAGATTAGGTAATCGTGTAGTTACTGCAATTCCAAAGAAATTATCATTTTTACGATTTAAAATTTGAGATCTTAAACTTAACATTACATCATAGACTTCTGGAGCGTTTAAATTATTTTTTTCTAATATTAAAATATGTTTTTGAAAAATGGACAACACATGATGAACAAACCAAATGTAACATTCTCTTAAAGTTAACTGTTCAGAAAGTTCATTTTTCTGATCTTCAATAAATGTCCATATGATTTTATCACATTCATTTTTTCCTTTTTTTATAAAATAAGTTTTAATTGCATTCCAATTTAAAATTAATCGGTCCACGGCATTAAACAAACTCAGCCATCTCACCGGAATATGTCGCAATACATTATGATAGTCCTGTTGTACAAATTCGAAACATTCTTTAAGTTCATCTACTCTTTTGGAGCTCATAGAAAATTCATTAAAAACTTTTAATACCAACGTTTCTACATCGTATTTTATAACTTTCATGGAATGCTTTGCTGCGTTATGAATCACATGACAGTTACAATTAGCTTTAATTATATTGGATTTTTTATTTTTTAATTTTTCGAAGACCGAACAATGTTTTCCATAATTAACAGAGGCATTATCGGCACCAAAAGCTGTTATATTTTTTATATCTAAGCCAAGAGATTCAATTGCAGAAGTAATCGTGTCAAAAATTGACTGTGAAGATTCGTTTGGTTCCTCGTAAAAGTCTAAAAGGTAATCTTTCACTCCGTCTTCAAAATTAAATAACCTAACCGCTAATGGAAAAAATTTTCTATTTCCCTTATTTGAAGCGTCTGTAGATATAGAAAAGGGAATAGGAGTAGGACATTTGAGTTTTATTACTGCTTTTTCAATAGCGAACGGACATAGTACATTTTTGACGATAGCTTCCATTTTCGTTCTACCCAGGTGGACTTTATTAGCTATCGTTGAATCTGAGAAATGTTTCGACTCTAATTTTACTCCACAATCGCTGGAAAGATAGCTATGATGGTGTTTAACTACATGAAAACACTTACTCAGTTCAACGGCTGCTATTTTGTCTTCATCTTCATCATTCTTTGTAGGAAAAAACTTTTTTATAGTGGACGATTTATTTATAGAATTGACGGATTCTTCATGTTTTTTTGATTCTTGATGTGTTTTTACAGCTTTAACGCCATCATACTTAACACTAAAAACTGTCTGACATAATATACATCGTGCTTTATTAGGGTTATTGTGTTTAGCGATCCAATCAGAAAATATTTGATCTTTTAACCATTCATCGTTAAAAACACAATTACGAATTCTTTTTTTCGTTTCATTTTCGTTCATTTTAAAAATGCGTATAATTTTTCAATCAAGTATATACAATGTAAAATTAATAGGTACTACCGAACAGTCCGAACAGAATAACGAAACTAAACTCTATTATGAATCGTCTATCACATATTCACCAACGAGAACGGCATAATAGGAACAACTAACAAGGTACATACTAATCATAGTACTCATAAAAATGTCAAAAAGGACGATAGATATCTGAAGTCATTAAGATAGGTATACGATTTATTGACAGTAACATGTGATAATCAATTTCATAAAAATGATAAAATATTAATATATAATATCAAAACTCTCGATCAGGTGGAATTACTGGGTTTTTATAATTTTACAATATTATTACTTTGAAAATACCGGCTTTTTATAGGTCAATACCGGCAACCGGCTTTTTAAGTCTAAATATGTGAAATACCGGCCGGGCCGGGAAAATACCGGCCGGTTGGCAACCCTATCGTCAATATATATCGTTATTACAACGGTCCGTCAAAACAACATAATATACAATATACCTCATACACGTAACAATATAATCAATGTAATATACAATCAATTTATTTATATGCAACAATATAGGTGTACATATTATACGTTTAAAAATCGTATAAAAATAGATAAGCCGATACTGCGCACATAGAGAAGAAATCGCCGAGCTTTGGGGAATTGAGCCGACGAGCTATGAGTGGGGCGTCGCCACGTCACAACTCACAGTCGGTCTCACTATTGTACTGCGCCATAAGATGTTTCACATCAAAAATTCGTAGAATAGGGATCGCTATACCTTTCCGAAGTATTCTTTTGAAAATAAAATATACAACTCTAGTAAAAATCATGAAACAAATTTCACTTCGCTTTCATCAGTCGTCCTGTTAATTGTAGCTTATTTTTATTATTGCGTTAAAAATAATTCCACATCACATTTTCATATCACCGTTTACACCCTTCATTTTTTTTATACAACTAAAAACATCATGGATAAGGAATCACGTAAGAATATTTTTTATTATATTATTTTATGTTATATACTTATATTATTATTTTTAATCAGTTAACGAAGTATTATACATATTATTGAAAAAAACGAACCCGGACAACACCAAAAGAAAAATTAGAAACTATGCAATATTGAATGTAATAATATTTCACAAATGTGTCAAGATTGTAGGATTAGAAAGGCTTTTTTTTGTAAAAAATACTATTTAATTAATAATGCATCGTGGTTTAATGTAATTAGTAGAAAAAATTGTAATATATTCAAGTTATGATTTTGAAGTTATAATGCGGAAGTTGTATGAGAAAGTATATGAAATTGAATGTGATAGTGGACACGCTTTCTAGAAGGAAAAAAGTTTAAATAAATGTATAACTCGTAAAAAGAAACCAGTTAGTAATAATTATCGGGATAATTAAATTTTTTTGATATTAGAGTTAGAATTTAATAAAATATAATTAAGTTATATAATTAATAAATATGATTTAAATATAAAATTAGAAATTACAATTAAGAAAAATATATTTTTAGATTCCTTAGATATAGTTTATAGTAGTAAAAAAAAAATATGATTGAAAATGAACGTAATGCCTTTTTTAGGTTAAGTAAATGTGAAATTTGGTAGTTTTTAGTTTATCTTTAAGTCTTATGTATTTTTTTATTATTATTATTATTCAAAAATTATATAATTATTTAAGAAGTATAAAAATATATTTATTATTGAGATGAGATTCTATTACCGTTTGTCAAAATTCTGCGTAAACAAATCTTATTATTAGCAGAACGATATCTTTTGGGTCAAAATCTAATATCGTTTGTTAAAATACTGTGTGAACAACAGTATTATTGCCGACGCCGCGTATTGCTAACGTTATAATAACATGTTCTAATGTTAGCGGAATGACCTGTCCCAACCGATCTATTATACTCAACAAGTATATGACAGTTTATAGAATTGGTATCGAAACTCTGTTCAGTACAGTATAGTAGGTACTCTAAATTATAGTCGGGGCCACGAAAAGTGGCGTGTGACCTTGACTGTACCCCAACCCACACCCGGCCAGCGGTCGGTGGTTCTAAATTTGCGGCGTTTTTTTTGCGCTATATAAAACGAGTATTTTTAAAAAAGCGCGACGATTGGTTTTAGTCGTTTAAGAACCCATTAGACGATTTAACCGCTTGGATCGCGTCATTCACACGCCACTTTTCGTGGTCCCGACTTTTTTTTTATAGTAATTAATCTATAGTAATGTACACAATTATCACGGTAAGTACCCAATTAATATTTTACCTAACCCTGGTTTAATCATTGTAAATGCTACGATTTCTGGACACCGACTCCGTTGTCTGCCGTTATACAATCAGTCTAAACGTCCATACCTTTACGCTTGCTTTTCCTTTGTTCTCTACGTGTTTTCAAGTCTCATCGCATTTATCTGCTCAGTATTATTTACATTTTTCCAAGTGTTTAATTTTTTAAAAATTTTCATCATGTTTAAATGCGATCAGTGCTCATCGATATTCATACGTAAGCAGTGACGTACGCAGAATTATTTAATGGGGGGGAGGGTTACCATATTTTATATACACGTATAAAAAAAAAGTGTTTATACAATTGTATTCTTTTTATATTTAAAGACATATATATTTAAATTAACTATGTTTAAAATAATTAATTAATTAATTACGTTTAAAATATAAAATAATTGTATAAATATAAAAATAGTTGGTATAATATAATATTTATGATTTATCATTATGTCAAATCGCATAATTCAAAGTAGATAGCAACGATATTACGATTACAAAATATCACCTATTATACACAATACACGCACACACATACTCGTATCTATGTATGAACTTTAGTACTTTGCTCATAAACAACCATGTAATAAAATGTAACATGGAATGACAGTAATTATTATTTTTCGACAAAAATAATTATTAACACGTTATCGGGGCCAGACTAGACCGATTTACGGAACCTTTTAAAACCACCGGGAAGTGACCGACCGACAAAACTCATAATATGATCCTAGCCTAAATATAATATTCCATAAAAAAAAATCATTATTCGTATTTTACTGGGGTGGGGGGTTAACCCCCTGTCCACCCGTCGGTACACCACTGTACGTAAGGATAATTTGCTCATCCATAAAAAAACTCATGCTGGTTTACGTTTTTTGTGCACTATTTGCCCGATGAAGTTCAACTACAAGACAAATCTTAATAGACATTATAAATATGCTCATGGTACGTATTTATATAATATTATTTATTTTTCGTCATTCAATATTAATTTATAATTTTTTTTCGAGGTATCATTAATGTGTCCGCGCATCGTCAGCCGGCTCAACTCGCTCAACCAGCACGAGAGAGTTATAAAGTTCGCGCCCTCCGCCCATTATATTCAGATTGCACCTCAAATATTTGTTCCAGATATGCCGGCCGGTTGATCACACGTGTTATCTGAGGACGAAATGTGTATAGCAGCCATGGAAGCATTCAAACGAAATGAAGAAGTACAAGACGCTAATACAGGTTAGTTTTATTTATTAAGCCTGAATTAAATTTTAAAAGACTCGTAAAAATCATAAATTTTAAATTTAACAAATAGTCTGTAACGCGATCAATAGTATAATAGTTATAGATTTATTTTATTAGATATTAATTAGGTTTTTTTATTTTATTTTATTTTTAAAGATTATTACACTACTAGTGTAAACGGTAAACATGTTTCCTCCGCTAACACCACATCGGCTGCTAGAGCGAAAAAGGCTGGTATAAATTCGTACACTCTCCCGGGTTTATTGAAATATCGTCGTCGTCAAATAGAAAAATCGTATGGTACTATGCTAAAAATTTGAACAATATTCAAGTTTATCATGTGTTTCTCTAATAGCTTAAGTCAGAATTATTCCAACTATTGAAAACACGTGTACAGGATCATCCGATAAAGTTTAATTTGAAACTCGAGGCGACATACAGGCATACAGATTATTAATTATTCATAAAATTTTCAATTTCGGTTACCGATAATCCGCGCAAATGTGATCGGACAAACTGCATTGCATGTGTTGTGCTTTACATCCCGAAACGCAACTGGACGGTTGGGCCGCAACACGTTGCGGTCGCTTCCAGACGGTTTTTAATCGGTTCCGCAAATCGGTCTAGTCTGGTCCTGATAACGCGTTTTATATTTAAATCTATTTTATTTTAAAGTGTTGCGGTTCGGCTCCGGTTGGTCGGAAACCGACAAAACGCATAGTGTGATCCTAGCCGTATAGGTATTACTATATGTAGTAGTATTTTGTCTTAAAAGTTTATAACGATTATGATAGCACAGGGTAACTTTCAAAATCGTCTGTAAAATGTACCCAAATAAGATAAAATTGTAAATATCGGTTAGTGTGTTCACAATGTTCTATGTGACATAAATACCTATTTAGTGTGGTAATTTTAATTTATATATATTGTTAAATGTGGATGCCTAATTATTAGATACTTCATTAAAGTAAAAATGGATGTAAGTCAAATTTTTAAGTTTGATATATCTTGTGTTGTTTTAAATAGTGATGTTAAAACTTGTGAACATTTCAGCCTCGCGCTGAAGCAGATAAAAATCGTTAAAAACATGTATACATCATGCAAAAAGGTTTTGGCTTCGCTCCCCACGCTGAAACGTAATAGGATTGGGAAATAGGTTTTTTACCAGACTTGGTTCGCAATTCGTGTGCACCGCAATATCCAGTAAAGTGTCTAATTAATCGGTAGAATTCAGCCGGTTAAGTGATGGTTAAATATTTTTATGATTTTAATTTAACTTTAATTTTTAATATTTTAAAGGAACCAAAGAAAATCCAAAGTAAATTTATTAATTCAACTAATTTAAAATTATTTGAATTAACTAATGAAATAAAAAAAGTAAACATTTCAAATGACCTTAGTGAAGACATTGGAACACGTGATGTATCAAAAATTGATATTGCTATAGATGTTTTTAGTTGGCATCATACAGACTTATTTGGGTAAAAATAAACAAGAAAAATTAAAACCACCTGCAGGTGTTATTAATATTATTAATAATAGTAATATTTCATTAATAACAAAACAACACACAGGGGACAAGACACATAAGCAAACAGCGATATATTTCAATATATGTGTCTTGCTCAGAGATATTAATTTTTGCTCAATATTTTTATATAGTTCAATAAAAGTTATATTTATTTTTATTTAAATTTTACTTACATTATTTTGACGATCAAATCCATTATATGTGTATTTATTTTTATGCGAAACAAGAAATTAAATATTGATTAAGGTATTAAACCATTTTATAATTCTTAAAATTTTAAATATAGCTTAATATTTTCTCATGACTGTAATGAATATACTTAATTATTAAAATGTGTTAAAGAGGTACAAAAATTGAATTTGTTTTCACTAAGCTGAATGTGTTAAATGTTTTTATGACTTATATAAAATGTTTTTGTAAGAGCTAATTTTAAATTGACTTAAAAAAGTATTTATTTTTAAACAATACATTTGATGTAATATTTTTAGACTAAATGTCAGAAATTGGGATTAATATCTTTTCGTCATTTTAAAAGAATTGTAAAATTAGCAAAGAAGAAATATTAATAAATATATGTACTAAAAAATATTTATATTTAGTGATGGCAATACATTACATAATTAGACGGTAGGTAGTGGTAGGGTTATGGGGTAGGTAGGGGGTGTGAATTCAGAACTCATCTGCGTTAATATGGCGCATGTACAATAATTTGTCATGCGTACAATAATAAATGTTGGGTGGGGGGTAGACAGATGGCAGGGTAAATGTACGTCACACCGGTCATTCGGGTGATGGGTGAAGGGGATCAAGCAAGTGCGGGGGATCAGGATCAGGTTTCAGAACATACCAAATCATACTACTATTTGCATTTAAATTATTTAAAAAAATTGTAGAACAATATGTGTGATTTATAATTTACAGAAAATTATATTGATCCTGATCAAATGTCTGAAACAGTTGCTTATTTTCCTGAACGTGATAATAAGAATGGTAAATATAGACAAACCACTTCATATGTGAAGTCTGTTTTTGATAAATCACCTATGAAAATGGTTATTAATAATGGTTGGTCACCATCTCCTCTCAAAGCTGCTGCTAAAGGTAATTATTATATTAACTAAAATTAATACTAATTAGCAGGGCTAAGATTTGTATGCAATAAAAAATTGTAAAATATGCATTTTATTTACCAAAATATGCAAAAATATGCATTTTAATTTTTATAAGATAAACACAAAAATATAGTTACAAAAAAAAAGATTTATTTATTGAAATACAGGTTGGCTGTTTGTCTTAAAAATAAAATAAAATAATTTAAAATTAATAAAATTTATAATTCGCATTGACTACGTGTGTTACATGCTACAACCACATATTTTTTCAAATTTTCGAAAATGAATGCTCGGCGATTAGATCGTAGTATGGCTTTGTATTGACTGAAGCTCCGTTCAACGTCACATGATGTAGTTGGCGCGTATTTAAGTAAAGACATTTGTCCTGGTGTTAGGTTACAACTGAAATTGTCCTCATCCGATTCACCATTTAATATTTTATTTATTGATTGTAGAGTTTTAAATCCTTTATTTTTTTGTAAAATCAAGGATAATTTGTTCTTAACTTTATCTGCGACTCTTCCGTTACACTCAAGAAGTCGATCCCTTGCGTTTATTATAATCTGTAGACTTTCATGAAGTGTTAAACTCTTGTTTTGTAGTTTAATTATAACTTGGGATAAAAAGCAAAAATTACTTTTAATATATGCTAAATCATTTTTTAAATTTTGATTATCAAATAATTCTTTAGCTTTTTTTATCGAATCTGATTCGTCATCTAATTCTGAGATCACAGATTTAATTGAATTGAAATTATCTACATAATACGTTACTGCAGTCAACCACGTTGCCCATCTTGTCAACACTGGTTTTGGAGGTAAAGGTAAATTGGGAAACATTTCACGTAATTTAAGTATTCGACTTGGAGCTTTTAAAAATATTTTTTGTACATTGGATATCATTTTATCAACTGTAGTGTATTCGGCTCTTATAGTCTCGCAAACTCTATGAATTCCGTGTGCTAAACATGTTAAATGTATCAGATTCGGAAATAGCACAGTTAAAGAGTCAGCTGCCTTCACCATATATGGTGCAGCGTCGGTTACAAACAAAAGAACATTGTCATACTTGACTCCGGACGGCCATAATAATTGCATGGCATCGTTAAATAATTTACCAACAGTTTGAAAATTACACTTAAAAAGTTCCTCACTCATTAATAGCCATGGCTCTGAATAATATTCATCGTGAAGAAGACCGATAACAACATTGCATACAAACCGACCGTCAATATCTGTTGTCTCATCTAGTGAGACCCAGATCGGTCCATCACCAATTTCTAGACGAATACGTGAAATAGTGTTTTCATAAATGGTAGAAACGTAATTTTTACGTACTGTTGACTGATCGGGAACAGATTTTTCGGTATATTTCTCTAAAAAACTTTTGAACGACGGGTGGTTTAATTTCCAAAGAGGTATATCAGACTCAAGCATAGCTTGACATAAATCAAAAGCAAACGATTGTTGTTTATTTAGATTTTCAAATGTATTTTTAATAAATGTTTGTTTCGATTACTGACAAAATCAATAATTAGAAGTCACAAAAAAAACATGCTGTTGCATACAAATCCTAGCCCTGCTAATTAGCATTGAAAAATTAATTGTCTAAATTGTAAACTTTGTCTTTGATTAATATTTAATAGATCAGCTAAGAAGCAGATATCATTCAAAGAAATAGATTCATGTACTAAAAAAGTTATCCCTAATGAAGGTATGTTATAAAATATTTAAAACATATTATGTACCCAAACTGTACAAATAGTTTTATAATATTACAATTGATTTTCTTTTCAGTTTTAAGGAAACTTAACTTTGGTGATAAAGAAAAACCATGTAAATATATTATTGTGATATTATATTATATCAGTTATAAAAAATAAAGTGTTTCCTGATAGTAATAAGTGTATAAGAATTATGGCTAGCAATAAAGATTATTTTTTGTTTTTTTTTTTTTTTGGTTACAAAAAAAGTTATGCATGATCATATAATACAAACATCATCAGAATTAAACACTATTATTATATATCTTACATATGTCATCACTCATCATATATAACTATAAACATGTGTAATATTTTATAACATTTATACTTAACACAAGCACGATGCGTCACTACACGATACATGCGCATTTATTATGTATACAAGTTATATTATTATACGGTTATGAATGTTATGATTAACAATCGATCGCTACTAACGTCAAGTTGATAATGCGCCCATACCGTGGTAATCGACGCGGAGCGCGAGTGTTCAAGTCTCCTCGAGCCGCGTACTAAATTATTGGGTTCCCGTCGCTCCGCACGGCAATAAAATATACGCGCAGCAACAGCAACCCTAACAATAATAAAATATATATTATTCTCAGCCGTTCGGGCTGAAACACAACAATTGTTATCAACAAATCAGATTGTTTATGAGGTTAATTCAATATCCAAAAATATTAAGGTAACATACACAAGGCCGCCCGAAGGGAGGGGAGAGCCACGGCCCCCCCTGCTAATTAAGATATTACCTAATTTTTATTGCATTTATTTGCAGTCTTGGAGGGCGATCAGGAGGACTGATAACTGATAAGATGACACAAAATTATTGTTCGCCAGTTTTCAATATCACGGCGTGTTTTTATTTGACGATAATGATCAATGAGTCATAATTATTTTTTTTCATTTTTATTATATAGGCTTATTTATAACTACAGCATAATATTAAAAATTTATAGATATATGTATGTATATACTTGCAATATTAAAATGAATATTTTTTTTTACGATGTGATATAAAAAATAGAATTTATGGTAAATGTATTATTTCTCGCTGGCCCCCCCCCCCTGAGAAAAATTTCTGCGAGCCGTAACCTAACCTATATAGGTGCTTTATAAATGTACATTTAAATTATAAATATTTTATTTTATTAAAAAATAATAATATTTTTTATTTTTACAATTAAAGAACACTGATAGAATTATTTGTTTATGTTTTGTATATATTAACGTTAATTTATATGTACCTATTGAATTTCAAAATATCATTATTAGACATATTTTAACCTAATACGTTTTACATTAAAAGGAAAAATTAATTTCCAATATTTTATTATTTAGTTAATTACTCTAAAATTTCTCTATAATTTTTAAAATGTTTTAAAATACATACATTTTTCTATTAATTCTAGATTATATTTAAAAAAGATTTCAACTTTAAAATCTTCAATTTGGATGGAAAATATACCTACTTAATATAATTACACATATCACAGTTAAATCTATACGAATAATAAATATATTTATTTGTATTGTAATGAGTTAAAAACGAGGTGAGTAAATAATTTATGACAAAAAGCGTAAATAATATAATAATTTGAAGAATATAAAATCTTTAAGCTTTAAGATAGAATGTTTAATATATTTGTACGATATTCAATTATATAATTATTTGTTTCAACATATTTAGCTCATTACATGAAATTACCTACTTGACGTGGTATTTTGTCGGAGGGTGAGTACGAGAGTTTTTCCTTAAGAATATAATATATCTCCGGATAATGAGTATCACTTACCTTTTTGCGGAGTCTGTAAGTCTTTACCGATGTTGATTAAATTTTGATCAGGAAGTGAAAAGATAGAGGAGATACACCAAAATTCGTCAATGATATTGTGATTAATTTAATTTATTTTTATTTTTGAAATAACATGGGAAAAAAGAGTATAACAACAATGTTATGGGGTGAGCGACTGAGCGCCGTTGTATGTGTGGTGTATGCTTAAATAGACGATGATTGTGAGATGTCATGACGCCTTTGAATAAGATCAAACAGTGATTGCGGCATGTCCCAATCATCGGCGTGAAGCGATAAGTGTTTAATGTTACAATAATTATAATTATTATGGTCTATGTATTAAATTAGTTTACTTAAATCTAAATTTATTTATTTTAATGATATATTATAATGTGTATATCATTACAGTATTCTAATGGACAAATGGGCAATGGCTAATTTTAGATTTTGAGTTGAGTGATTGGCCTTTACTAATTATTAATTAAAGCTTATTTTATGATTAAAAAATATTTTTGCTTTTTCATATAAACTTATTATAAAACAATTAAAAAGTAATACACGGAAACTTCGCTGGAATTGGCTAAAATATTTATTTAAAGAACTAATTAATTAACTATAAAACAATACTCTATTATATACACGCATGTACATATTTATAAGCTATATTGTCTTTGGATCACCACAATTCATTTAAATTTATTATTATTATTACATATATACTTCTCCTCATTGAAAATTCCTAAACATCACTGTGGCATTATACGTAAAAAACTTAAAATTTAATGTTTTAGATTTATAACTGCTAAGGAAACAAAAATAAATAAATAATCTTATATAAGACAAAATATAATTCACTAAAAAACTTGTAGTGATAAATGCTTATTAAAATGCATATTTTGAATAATCTTTTTTTTGCTTTCTATGTTCTGGCCCGCTAGATTTTAATTTTCTGAAAATTGACACTAGTAATTTTGAGTTGTCCATTTCTGATATAGATAAAAAAAATAGCATCGAAAATATGTTTAAATAACCACGGATTCAATGACATTTACCTTACGTCCTATCAGCCCGCGAGTCGTGTCCGTCAACCGCCATATTCATATAGAAATGGTCGCAGCGCAACATTTTTGGTAGCAAAGCATGCACAACCATGGTTTTCCGACTTCAGTAGAAGATTCGGTAGCGTTGTGTTGGTTTTGTGATTAATATCTACATAGTATTCATACAGTGCTTATAGGCAGTGTAGGTTTTTTTTGTGTGTTTTACTTATATTACATGTCACTCGTTATGGTTGACGAGAAAAAAATTGAACATACTTCACGCATGCTCGCGCATGCCAAAATAAAGTGCACATCTATTATATCATAGATTCGGACTAAACACACTATGGCATATTACGCGTATACAATCGGAGCTGGAGCTATACCTTCCGAGTTTACGCTAAACTCGCTATAATTCCAGTTTAGGACGGATGACGATTCCGTATTGGAACCAGGGACGCCCTGAAGGGGGGGCCAGTGGGGGCCATTGCCCCCCCTGAGAATTTTTGTGTCAGTTACAAAATTGGAAGTTTTTTTACATAAAGCTGGTCTTAGGTATTTAGCGACTATGCGACAATAATTGTACCTAACAAGTCATGTATAATATAGGAGGTATTTAATTGAAAAAAAAAACAATACGATTATTAATAAATAATAATCCTTAATCGCTAAGTCATTTTTGACTAGTTCCTACAGATTACCTGTTAGCGCGGACGAGTCAAAGTAATTATAAATAGTCGATCTCACTTATTGCTGAATAATATATAGTAATAAATTACTAATAATAGTATTTATATTATATATGAATCGTGTATGAAAAACATAATAATAAAATGAAAATACTTAGAAAGCATACGCGATTATAAAAGCAGCCTGTCATCAACCTTTTGACAGACATTATTACATTTTTATTATTACATTTATGGTATTCTAGGTAAATGGTAATGTGTTCAGCTACCATGGGTAGAAATGTGCGATTACTATTTATAAATTATTATCAAACGGTTAACGAAATATTGTGTTTTCTAAGTCCACGTATTGTTGAGTGTTGACTGTTGTTGCCCTACAATTTACAAATTAACTAATTTTTAAGTTAAAATTATTAAAAACTTCGTTAAAAAGTGCAAATATGGATTCAGTTCCTAAAAAGAAGAAAATGAGAACACTGGACTCTTATTTTTCAAATGATAAAACAAAAAAGGTAAGCTCTTATATTGGATTATTTATATTTTATTAAAATTACATTCTACCATCATAACAATTTAATGTTTTTGCGAGTTAAATCAATTACATTCATACTTAAAGTATGCATTTTTTTAGTTAATACAACTCACAAGAATACCCGGATATTTAAATAATAAATAGCCAATATTATTGGCACAATAAGGTCAATTTTTATTTTTATGAATATAACTATTAATTAAATACCTAATTAATAATTCAGTTATAAATTATATTACAAATTACAATGTAGTCTTTTTAATTATTTAAAAGTAAGACTCTTTCTTTAAATTTAAATTTATTTTGTATTGTTTTTATAGCAGTCATTTGCTACAATTGATCATCATGAAGTAGAACTAGTAGAAGAATGTGTAGATGACCCTGTATTTGTTTCTGACCATACTGATGAAGCTAATTTTAAAGATGTAAGTGTTGTAAAATACAAATTGAGTTTCTTACATTTGATTATTTTTATTTAATTTTTTGTTAATATTTTATCAAAAATGAATTAATATAATAATACAATACAATAGTATACTTAGATAGGTACCTACTACCTACTTAAATAACAAATAGGATGTATTTAATTTTTTTTTTTTTTTATGAATATAACTATTTACTACTAAATAATTATAATGTAGGTAATCTTTTTAATTATTTAAAAATAAAACTCACAATTTTTTGATTATATTTTTATTTTATTGTTTTATTGTAATAAGCATTACATTTATTTGTTATGGTTTTATAGAAGTCACTTGCTATAATTGATCACAAAGATAAAGTAGAAGAATGCATAGCTGATCCTACATTAATTTCTGTAGACCACACCAATGTGCTATCTGATAACGATTTAGGACATTTTATAGAAACTTATTCACAAATTTCTGAAGATAAAAGGTTTGAACTTTTAACTAATCCATGGAAGCCTAGTAAACAATATAATTTTAAAAATGATGTTGAACACAGTAAACGTCCATTTTTGTATAAATGGTTTTCACAATACCCATGGTTAGTATATTCAAAGTTATTGAAAGGAGCGCTTTGCCTTACTTGTGTTCTCTTTCGGGCTCATGTGACACACGGTTCATACTTTGGATCTTTTATTACCAGCTCATTTGTAAATCATAAAAAATTTGTAGAAAAGGCTAATCAACACGAGAAAAATAAATGGCATATTGAATCTTTCATACGATCCAAAGATTTTAAAGATATGAAAAAAACAAACTGTGGTATTGACCAAGTGTTAGATTCTTGTTATAAAAATAAAATTGAAAAAAATAGAAATAAATTAAAGCCAATAATTTCTTCACTTCTATTTTGTGCAATACATAATTTACCGATTCGAGGAGATACAGACAACACTGCAGTATTTAATAACTTATTAAAATTCAGAGTTGATGCTGGTGATTTGACTTTAAAAACTCATTTAGAAAAATCCAATAAAAATGCATTGTACATATCACACCGTGTGCAAAATGAATTATTAGAATGTTTATCTTCTAATTTAAGATCTGTGATTACCAATGAAGCTATGCAAGCATTTTGTTTCTCATTAATTGTTGATGAAACGGCTGACATCAATGGTACTGAGCAGTTATCAATTTGTTTAAGGTATCTGTATAATAAAAATTTACATGAAGAATTTTTAGGGTTTTTCCCCTTACAAGAGTTTGATGCCTCATTTATTACTCAAACAATATTAGAAGCATGTACTAACCTAAATATTGATATGAATAAATGTGTTGGACAGGGGTACGATGGATGTGCTACGATGGCTGGCCATATATCTGGAGTGCAAAAAAAAATTAATAATGTGTATCCCATGGCTAATTTTTTCCATTGCGCTAGTCATCGTTTGAATTTGGTAATAAATGATTTGAATTCTCTTGCCGAAGTTAGAAATTGTGTAGGGAAAATAAAAGAAGTTACTAAATTTGTTAGAGATAGTGCACTTCGTAGAAATATTGTAGGGAATAATTTGCCAAAATTATGCGAAACAAGGTTTGTTGAAAAACATAAATGTATCAGAAAATTTAAGGACCAATATGTTACAATTGTTGAAGGCTTGGAAGAAATATCAAAATCCAATAATTTTAACAGCAAAACTAGACAGCGTTGCTATGAATTACTTAATGCAATCACTACTCCAACATTTGTTGTAACATTATTAATCATGGCAAAATATTCTGCAAAATTTGAAACTGTATCAACAGTTCTTCAAGGGATAGATGTTGACCTGCAAGAAGCTACAAAACATATTCAAGACCTATTATCAATGTTAAAAATAGACCGTAATAATTGTGAGAATATATTTAATTCAATATTTAATGAAGTAAAATTAGTTGTTTCTAAAATAGATCTTGAGTTAAAGTTACCACGGCGTAGTGTTAAACAAGTACATCGTGAAAACTATCCAACTAACGATGTGGAAGTATATTTTAGACAATCTTTATTTATACCATACTTAGAATCAGTTATAATGTCTCTCAAAGATAGATTTTCAGATGAAAAATTAAAAATATTTACATTATACAACCTACACCCAAAAAAAATGAAACTAATGAGCGACCAACAATTTGCAGAAAGTGTTGAATTTATTTGTACACTTTATGGTTCACTTCTAGATAATTTTAAAGAGCAAGCACTGTCATGGTATGATCTATGGAAAAAGAAAGAAGTTGAACCCACCATGAAATTAATTGATATTCTCGATTACGCCACATATTACCCAGCGGTATGCCAAGCAATACAAATTGCAATTACTTTACCTGTAACTTCATGCTCAGTAGAAAGATCGTTTAGGTAAGGTTTTTAAATAAATATTTTTACAAATTTTATTTTGTGTATAAATTCATATTTAACAAGAACTTTTTTATTATGTTTCAGCACTTTACGCCGTTTAAAGACATGGGTTAGAAATAGGATGGGAAACGAAAGACTGAGTAGCTTAGGGTTAATTAACATACACCGCCAAAGGTATAATAATGAAAATTTTTTTAATCAACAAATTGATAAATCAATTGATTTGTTTGCTTCTAACAAAAGGAGATTATCATTACTTTTTGAGTAAAATGTAATATGATGTACAAATATTATGATGTAATATGTAAATTCAAATCAAATAAAGTTGTTTTTTATTTAAACTTTATTATGTTTTTTATGAATATTAGAACTAATAGTGTAATTTTATATTAACTTAAATTAGTTTTGATTTTTAAAAAAAATATTAACGATACTATTTTAAAGTATGAGTAGATGAAAAATGTAGTGATAAATCTTCCTATAAGTATTTAGGTAGGTACTTGCAATTTTTTGCCCCCTCTGAGATACATTGCTGCGGGCGTCCCTGATTGGAACTTTTATCGGCTTCCAATAAGCTCGGCGATTATTTACCTGTCTTGTTATAGCGGAGGTGCGCCAGTTAATTAATACGGCTAAAAATATTATCACCCAGCGGTTAATCCGGACTGGTGCTGACGCCATCGATCTGTCGTATATCTGAGATAAGATATCTAGCGCTCAAAAACCGTGCTCAGATCGGTCAAGTCACTTTTTCGTTTACCTGATATACCACAACCCATGTTCGAAGGCGATTTTCGATCGTCACCTCTGAAGCTGTCCAAGGCATTCCGGTATCGGCGGACGATTACGAGTTGGTAATGACCACATACCTAACGCATTGTCCGATAAGTTTAATCGACTACGTTTGGTCGCAACGTTACTCGTCGACAAACATCTACGGTCGTTGACCATGACACAAGAGTCACTTGATGCGATCAGAACACATTTTTGTGTTTTATCTTTAGTAGCGCTAATATTCGACCCGTTAGGTGTTGTCAATACACACAATGTAAGGACGGCACAACCACTTATTATTATAAGATATTAACGTTACATTTATGTGAGTATAAATGTTATACATATTTTATAAATTATAAAGTAACAGTTACTGGCATCAAGTCCGTGGTTATTTAAATACATTTTTGATCCTTTTAGGTATCTACCCCCGGCTACATTAACAGTAACTATATTTATCCATAGGGTCCTACGACTTTCCCAGAATATATCTTATATTTGACTAGTCGTTCTCCTGATGACCACATTACAAAATTACAAAGAAAATAATATAGTAACAAGTATATAGATCATTTCAAATTTCTATGGTTGTTCGTTTTTGAGTTGCATCAAAAAAACAAAATCAATTTTTTGAAAACTGGATTTACGAAAATAATACAGTTTTTCTTTACTTTTCTGTTTGTATATCCCGACTACTTTGATAAATACTGGTCATTTTTAATTTTTACATCTTTAAAGTACAAACTAGATCAAATTTACTATCCATAACCATCACCCTGAAAATCAAACCAATTTTTTGGCTGCTTATTTAAAATAGATATAGACACAAATAATACTAGAAAAACACTCATTATTGTAAAATCAATGTATTCATCGCTCCGAACAAAATCAAAAATTAATAGATAAATCATAATTATAAATTATAATAAATTTTGTATTTTATTATTTTTTGGTATAAAAGAGTATTTACAATATTTTAATTTGTTTAATTTATTTCTGATATTTATTATGTTAAACAAATGTTTTTGGATTCAAAAACCTTGGCATAAAATACAATTTTTTTTATAATATACTCGTAATATAAATTAATTTTTTTATTTATAAACGCAATATAATTTCTAAAATATTTAGAATAATTTAAAGTTTTTATTGCCATATATCTAATTATAATATTATACGATACTACGTCAGTAATCATTTTAAATGTGTATAAATAATACATGACAAAGTTTTGTAATAGTGTAATAATGTACTATAACATTTTTGGCAAAAATTAATTCAACCTAATGCATATTATATTATTATGAGGTAGGTATCTTTAATAATAGTGAAATAAATTAGGTACTTATTGACTTATTGTAACACATACTTCATAGGCCACGCCTGGTTCAGCGAATAGTGTTTTTGGCGCGTCTGTCAATATCTTTTGGATATTTATTTGTAAGGTTTACATAAATATAGTATTATATAATTAAAAAAAAAAATGTCACAATGCAAATTATATTAAATATATATTCAAATAGATATTTGAATGAAAATAAAAAAATTATTTATTAATTCTAGAAGTCTATGTGCAACGTTCCCATAAAAATACAACCGTGTACATTATTCTTTTTACAGACAATAGCAATTAAATCAAGACACAGTGCATATTAATAGATGCCTATTAGCCTATTATACTCTAATAGGTATAATATAATCGCAAATGATACGAATAGGTACATCTTTTTTTACTTATACTTATTTTTTCTAACCAAACCTTATGATGAAAATAAACAAGCACAGTATGCTATTTTTTCATTGTACTCCAGGGAATAAAATACCTATACATCAAATATAAAAAATAATAAGAAAAAAAACTTACGTTAGCGTTGGCTCTTCCCGTGAAACTGAGTTGTGCCGTATCTTTAGACCAAACATGCACCGTCGTTGAAGAAACAACTATAGATTTCTTCATCTGTCTTTATCACGCTTCGAAATGATTGAGATATTTTATGAAAATAACCTGAACGAAATAAAAAATAGATTACTAGTTGTATATTAAAAACTGTTCACTAAGACTTTTTTAAATGTTAATCCTTTCCAACGAATAGCGAGAATTGTCATTTGCCATGGATGATAAATATTACAATAGGATAAACGATGCGTTTTTTTTCTATAAAATTCTATGATATTATAGGTAGAATCTTTTTTTCTATTACAGTTATCATCTGTCACTCAGCCAATTTATTAAACCATATAATTTAGTCTACAAACCTAAAGACTTTAATGGAAAACGGTTAAGTTGTTCAGAAGTTACACAATTAAATCAAATCCAAATAAGAAGAAAATAAAGAATTCAAAATTGTATGTTAATGATTTTAAAGATACCGGATTTAAAATTAAATTAAAACATGAAATTTAAAAGTTGATATCAAATGAATAATAGAATTATTTATAAATACTTATAATTAGGGTTCGGAAGTTGTAGGAATTGCATAATCTTCTGTATACTCTCAATGTATAGCAGAACAACCTGAACAAACTAGAAATCTGAATTGTAGGTACAAGGAAAGTTAAAAAACTGAAAATTGAAAATGCATATTTTGTTAATTTTAGTTAAAAATGTGCATATTTCAATTTTTTTTTAAATTGATTTTTTTGCTTTCTTAGCATGTATATTTTAATTAATATTGAACATAAAACTCAAAATTATTAACGAAGGTATTTATGGTGATTTTAAATATTTTTAATTATATTTTTAGTTATAAACAGTTTTTATGTATATTATTCTATATATTACTGTGGTGTTACTAGTTACTACCATAGGAATCACTGATACATTAAAATGATATAATTAATAATTATTAATTATTATTACAGATTAAATATTTAATTTGTCATTTCTATTTTTAATTTATTTTATTTAATTTGCGATTTTATCTTTTATAGTGATACAAATTATTTTTATAAGTAGTGTTCAATCTCAATTTCAAACTAAGGTTGGTAATATTGCTATTAAATATTGTTACTATATAACTGATAAAAACTTGTTTTTTTTTATCAATCGTTATCTCTTATTTTATTAATTTATATAGTGAATACCGAATAGAATAGTATACTGACTTTACTGTAGAAGGTAGAAGCGTGAACTAAAATTCTATGATTAATCTTAATGATTATGTCATCAAACTTGCATTTATAGATATACATATATATTCTATTTAATTTACATGTATTTGCATTCTATAAGATTCTAATGTAAGTAAAATCATTTTTTTACCTATTTGTTGTTTATTGTATTATGTGAATGTTTAAATACAATTTTTCTATTATTATTTAGCAACAGTATGTTATACATTTGATTTTATTCTATAATTTCAAAATTCATCAGCAATCATGGTGTTTGAATCTTTGGTGGCTGATGTACTCAACAGGTTCATTGGTGAATATGTTGAAAATTTAGATAGTTCTCAGCTGAATATTGGGATATGGGGCGGTGAGTATAAATAGTGTATTAAGTACCTACAATTTTTTTTTTTTTGTGCAGCCCTTAAAATATTTTTTCTTTTCTGTGACTAGTTTTATTATTTTATCTGTTCTAATTTGATGTAACTTATTTTTATCAAGTTATTCTTACAAGTTAAAAAGTAAAGGTGAAAAAATCCTATTTGTTTAATATTTTATATGAATTTAATGTTTTAGTTGAAGTGCTATTGCTATTACACTCATTCTTAAAGTTAATCTATATAATTTTAAATATAAGATTTTTTTCTGATATTTTTCATAACATATTATTATTAGGGTTAAGTATTTTTATTTACACATTAACAATTCAAGGTACTTTGATAATTTCTATGAATGAAAAATATTGTTCTAGTAAATGAATATTTGTATATGATAATTTTTTTATTATTTATGATAGTAATGTTAATTGTTAGATAGCTCAATACATTTGTATTTTGTACCTAGTATTAAACAAGTTTTGATGATTAGTTATAATATTATTTGAACGTTAATGAATAATTTAATTAATTTAAAATTCTTGAAATCTAAAACTAAAATTTGTATATATATCTAATTTACATATTTACATATACATATATATATATATTTGACATATACACACAAATACATATATATATATTTTGTATAAAATGTAACTGGCTGTTAATATATTTTAACTGTGTCATATAAATAAATGAATATCAAGCTTATATTATACTAGATTATAAACTATTACAGTTAGTGAATTGTAATAGTTTTAATAATAAAATATTTTATTATTTAAACTTAATTTTACCAATACTCAAATAACGATTGATAACTTTATATGTTATACCTCATTAGGTGTATAAAATAATATTTACTTATTTGAAAATTTATGAAAACTGCTTATTATAATTGTTAATTATTTATTTATTAAAAATAAGTTTTTTATTTTACTTGTTAATTTATTGATAATTTGTTTTGATTAAAGTTGTTAGTTAAAAATGTTTTCTAAACAAAACACTGAATGCTTAAATAAATAAGTTTAAAATAAAAGAATGTTGTGTTTATTACTTTATTTAGTAAACATTTCAGTCACACCTATATTATTATATTATAGTTGTTGTAAATAGTAGCACATTTCATAATAATTGAAATATATTGATAATTTTTAAGAATGTTTAACATTTTAGATTATGTTAAATATTATTAATAAAAACCTATTATATGTTGTTAAATTTTATTTTCTCCTTAAATACTTATCTTATCTTTAAAAAGGTTTTTTTTTTTTTTAAACCTAATTATGTGCTCATGGTTTTTATGATCAAACTCAATTATTCTTTTAATCTTTATTTTAATACCTTGAATATTATCAGATATAATAAATAATTTTGTGGCTTGGCGTGGCGCGTTGGCTGCTACCAGTCGCGGAATGCGACTGAGAGTAAGTAACGGCCATAGCTACTAGCTCCCGGATGGGTGACCATTCGGGATCATAGTGGTTAAAAACCTTGCCACACATACACGTGTTTGCTATCAACCGTAACAATCATAAAAATACAACCTACCGTACCAACCTACAACGTAACCCTTACAAACAGCTAATGGCCCTAGTTGCCAGGCTTAAGTTCAATAAAAAAAAAAAAAAATAAATAATTATACATTTTTGTTATAGGAGATGTTGTTTTAAGAGATCTTAAACTAAAAGAAACATGCTTAGATAATTTAGATCTTCCAATCAGAACTATTTATGGACATCTAGGTAAACTTAAATGATTTTAATTATAATAAATTCTATTTTTATTTATTACTTATACACTTTGGTGTTATTGTTTGTTATATAGGCAAATTGGTTTTAAAAATACCATGGAAAAATTTATATAGTGGTTCAGTAGAAGCATCCATTGACAGTCTTTTTTTACTTGTTGTTCCAACACAAGATGTTACTTATGATGCGGAAAAAGAAGAAAAAAATAAACAAACTGCAAAACAAAATGAAATTTTAAGAATAGAAAATATTAAGTTATTGGATCAACAAAAAAATAGTATGGGCAGTTATTATATCAATTTAAAAATATAGTTTTCATGCATACATACTATTAAATGATAATTTGTGAAAATTGTTTTTTTGTTTTTTTAAACATTTCACTGACTTGTTAATTTATTGCAAAATTAAATTTTTCATAATATTTATATAGGTATTTTTAACATTTTAAACATATTTTATTCTTTTTTCATCTATTTTCTATATAACTAAATTAACTTAATTTCTTCACTTTTGCAGTAAAGTGATAAATGTATTAAATTTATTTTATAATTCCTAGTACTTTTCAAACTAATCAAGGGAAACATTAAACTAATTATGAAAAACCTAGAATATGTATTCAATACTTATGTAATATGTTCAACAATATCAATTTTGTTTATAAATTATAAAGCATAATAATTAAATACAGCATTGAATGTTATTTATTTGTTCTTGCAGAATTTAAAAATATCAAAAAAAAAAAAAAAAAATACATACCAACTATTTTTTTTGTTATTCTATAATATTCTCTCATTTAGATCAAAACATTTTGTTATAAAAAATATGAATCATTTTTTAAAATTTATTTAGTTTTACAATGGAGTTGTATGCATGATTAAATTTCATAGTTCATAAAATTATTTATTAATATTTAATAAATTTATTATCATTGTAAAATAATATTTTAGAAATGGATCAAGATAATGTAAAAGATTCATTTGTTGAAAAGTTGGCTACTCAGATTATCAGAAATGTGCAAGTCAATATTAAAACAATTCATATTAGATATGAAGATCGAGTAACGTTTCATAATAATCCATTTTCTTTTGGTTGTACACTATATGATATAACATCTCATTCAACTGATTCAAATTGGAATAGATTTATTGATAAAGGTCAAGATCCACTAGCAATGATCTTTAAGGTAGATACATTTTAAGAAGTAAAATTGAAATAAATTATTATAGTATGTATTTTGTTACTGTTATGTTTTATACATTTATATATATGTTAAATTATTTTATGATGTAGGTATTAAAGTATTAACCTTTTGGGCTTCAACTAATGGTACACCTTTGATTCTTTTTTGAATTGAAGGGTATATATTATGAAATACAAATTATATTTATAAAAGAAAAATGTACTCCTAAGTAGTTATTATTAGATTTTAAAAAATGAAGCATTAAATTCTGTAATTAGTAGGGTTATTTTACTTCTGATAACAGTGGGTGTTTAGAAAGTTAATTTTTAATTCTTAAAGAAGTTTAAATGTTCTATTTAATAAAAACTAAACAAAATCTTCTTTTCTTTTAACAAGAAAATTAACATATAATATTACAAAATTGGATATTATTTAATTAAAATTTTGATTGATCTATCACCTTTAAGCTTTGCAGCTTTTGTTGAATATATAGATATTATTTGTATAAATATTACAATAGTTAATTAAATTTAAACATTAATATAGCATGACAAATAATAAAAAAATAAAATAAGTTTTTTTTGAAAAATTCAATAAGTATAGAAATAAAGAAAGTTGGTCCCAAATAATCTACAAAAGATTTATTGGCATATTAAACTTGAAAATCATAATTTATAAATTCTAAAGTTTGATTAATGATTATCTATTTAAAAATTCTTTAATAAATATAAAATAACAATTTTTTTTTTATGTTTATCTTACTGGTAAAATCCAAAATTCTCTGTTATTTCTATTTGTAGATCTTTTAAGAGTACTTTTGTTTAATCAAATTCTGACAATATTATTTTTGTTAACTATTATTAAATTAAATTAAATATATTATTATGAAGGTCACCTCATACTAATATACCATGTTGGAAGTTTGATTGATATAGTGCATAGTAAATTATTCTTATTGTATGTTATGGAACTATATTTTTAATTTTGACCAACCTGTAAGTTATAAAACTTAGCTTACCTAATAGGTTATTAATATGTAAATTCCATCTTAAATTAATATTAAAAATTACTCTTGAGTATCTAGATTTTCAACCTTTTTAATGTTTTTAAAAATTTGTGAATTACAAATTTTATTTATATCGCAACTTTGTATTGAAATAGTGTTATAGATAAAAACATATTTATTATTTGAAAACGGCATAAATACAGTTTTTTGCATATTTAAACCTTTTAATATACTTCACCCCAGGACTTATGTGAAAAAGTAAACACATATCATCAGCATACAAAACTATAGATTCATTAATACTGATATCAAAGATTTCAATAATAGATAGAATAAAAATAATTGGTCTCAAATACTACTTTGTGGTATATCATATTTAATAGACACAAACTCCTATTTATTTCATTAATTTTCACTGTTTGTTTCCTATAATGTAAGCAACTTTTAAACCAGTTTAAGTTTGAACTATTTATTCCAAAGCTAAGCAGTATGTATAAAAATTAATATACATAGGCTTTGGCAAAGTCTAAAAACTTCACTAAATTGATCTTTATTTTCAAATTTATTTTTATTATTTAAAGTATGTGGAACTCACATTTGTTGTCTCCAACTTACAAATGCTTAATATAACAAATATACTATGTGTATTTATATTATAAAATGTAATATAATGTTTAATAAGTTTCATTGTTTTTATATTTAAGTTAATGACTTATTATAAAATTTAATAACATTATCTTTGTTTGCTAAAATATGTTTTTGATATTTCAACTTAAAAGTGAGATTTAAATTTGTAAAGTTAAAAAAAAAAAGATAATTTAAACTTTAAATTTTACAATAGATTTATTTACTCTTATAATGAAACTAGTGAAACTACACATGATCTATTAAATGTAAGTTTATAATTTTAAGCCATTACAAGACAGATATGTTTTTTTTTTTAAATTATCTAATACATTTTTAATAATGTCCACAACTTTATCCATTGGCGTAATGTATCCCTATAATTCAATGTTCATAGTAAGTTAATATTATACATGTTTATATATGTATAATTACTATACAATTATCATTTATTAGGTACCAAAACTTTGTATTGGTTATATTAAGTTGTTATTGTTGACAAAATCTTATGATTGCTAGTTAAGATCAATTTTTATTGTAGTTTCTCCTCAATTCTGTAGTTTTATTAATTTTTTAAACGGTATTTACTTAGATAATATCTATGGAAGGATATGCTGTTTATTGGAATTCTAAAGGTAATTTATTCACTGAACAACCAAAGGAAACATACAATGATTCTTTCATAAATGGAATACCAAAGAAAGATGTTCTCCCTGATGGTTATGAATATTGTAAGTTGTAATTTAAGTATTTATTTATAGCTGTAATAGCTGTATAATTACTAATTAGTAATGAAATATATTACTTATTTATTTTAGTATTGGGTCCAATTAATGCTAAAGCTAAAATGAAAATGAATCCAAAACCAGAATTAGATGGTAGTGATTTTACAATACCAAAATATTCTATTTTTATTGACATGGAAAGTTTAAACCTAAGTAAATACTATATTTATAGAAATACTATACATTTTTATTTGAAATAATTATTATTAACACAGTATTATTTTATGTCTTAGGAATTAGTAAAACTCAATATCAACATTTAATTATGGCTGCTGAATCTTTAGATCGTTTAACTAAAGCAATGCCTTATAGGAAATATAGACCATTACTTAAAGAATATAAAGGAAACTATAAAGAATGGTAATTACAATAATTATTGATAATATCTATTATTTAGTGTGCAAATTATTAAAAGTAATTTTCATTAAAAATAAACCCACAAATTGTACGTTTTTGTGTTTTATATACATTTTTTTTTTTTTTTGTATCAAATAAAACTTATTGAAATTTTTGAAAAAACTTTTACTTAACATTAAATCATTTTAAAACAATGTTTTTAAAATAATAGGTGCTTATTAATAAATGAATCACCTGGTATATATGGTTTTGTTGAAAATATTTTATTATAACAATACTTATTATAAGATTCATGTTTATTATATTTTTTATTTATATCATAATTATTTTTAAATTTATTTTAAAATAATGATTATATGATAAGTCTTGCAATTCAAAACTGTGCCATTTTAATATTAAATTAATTCTAAAGTTAATCGAATTCTATAAAGATTTATGTTTTGCATAATATATAAATATTTTTTAGTTTTATAACTAATATAAACATTAATTTCAAATTGAAATATTAAATACTTTCTCTACTTGCTTTAGAGGTTTTAAAGGTTTATTATGACAGTATTGTAAGTGTTGACTACTATAAAGTTTAAATATTGATTCAAGATAATATTTTTTTTTATTCATAATATTCTTATTTAAATTTAATATGGTATTATATTGATAATGTATTTCAATAAATTAAATTAAAATTTTTATACAAAATTTAAATACTATTTTAATTCATTTAACTGTTTGTTTTTTATTAAATTTAGGTGGAAGTTTGCATATAAATGTGTATTGGAAGAAGATGTGAGAAGAATACATAGAAATTGGGATTGGATGCATATGAGTTCTCATAGGAAATTAGTTAAAGAGTATAGTATTCTTTATAGACAAAAACTGGAATCAAAAAAACCATCAACCACAACATTAAATAGATTATCTGAATTGGAAAATCATTTAGATGTGATGAATATTATTTTGACCAGACAAAAAGTAGAAAATATGGTAAGAATTTTGAGTACATGTTTTAATTAAATGTTAGTAATTTTAATATTATTTTAATACATATCTTCTTCTTTCTCTTATTCTTTTACTTAAAACATAATTTTGAATATTTGAATGTAATGTTATTAATTATTCTTTACTTATGTAGTATTTTTAAAAATTATATTTTTTTCTCCTTCGAAAAATAAGTAATTACCTACATAAACATATAGTTTAAGTCTTTATATGTATAATATATACAATTTTTAATTTTTAGCTTGTAAAAATAAACATTATTATTAAAATTGTCATTAATAATGAGTAAATATATGTATCTTCTTTAATTTAGTCTATATTTATAAGTGTATCCGTATTAATAGGTGGAAAGAGAAGGAAAAATTCAAGAAGAAATAAAAAAAGTAGAATCAGAACGTGGCTGGTTTAGTTTTTGGCGTTCCAAAAATGAAAATGATAAAGAAAAAGAAAAAGATATAAGTAATTTATGATTTTAATATAAGTCTTATAGTCTTATCTTATTTTGACTTATTTTTGTATGTTAGTCAAGCAATTTGAAGAAGTTATGAATGCAAGTGAAAAAGAAAAGTTATATAAAGCAATAGGTTACCAAGAAAGTTCAGCTACAACAATCTATCCCGAAACATTTATAGACACAACTTTTAAATTTTGTTTACATAAATTAGAAATATCTGTTTTTGATGAAGAATTTATATCTACACAAAAAGTGTTAACTGTCTGCTTTAAAGAATTTTCTTTGGAACTTCAAAGAAGATTAACAGCAAATGCTATAAAGTATTGCAATACATATATATTTATGTACTATTATTTTCATTTAATTACATTACATAATATGTATTTCAGAATTGAAGCTTCTGGTGAAACATTATCAGTATTAGGTTTGCAACAATTAAATACAATACCAAAACTGATTATCTCTAAATCATTTGATCAATACAAAAGTGCTCAAGATTTAGCATGTATTCAAGACTTTGATCAAGATAGCTTTGATAGACAAAAGTATTTATTCAGCTTATTGTTTGAAACAAATCCTCTTGATCAAAATTGTGATAGTAGAGTAATATTATCATTCAGACCTTTAAAAATGGTGTATGATGCTCAAACTATAATTAAAATTATGAATATATTCACAACACAACAATCAAATGTTACAACACAGTAAGTCAAGTATACATTTTGTGTCCTTAATAATTCAATAGTTTATAACAAAATAAGTAAGATGATTTATGTTTAAATTTAAATTTATGGTTATATAAAATATGATTTTTTTCTAATTACTAAGATTACAAGCAGCAGCTGGTACAAAACTAGCTGAAATCAAAGAAAAATCTGCCTTAGGTATGCAACATATCATAGAGGAACATAAAAGACTTGAATTAAAGATTGAAATGATGCCATCTTATATTGTTATACCTCATGGCGGTTTTTACAAAAAGTAATAAAATTATTTTAAAATATTAAAAATAAGCAAATATAAATTAACATAATTTTCTTTCTTACAGAAACCAATCTTTATTAGTTTTTAATTTAGGTTGCTTAAGAATAAAGTCTAAACCACAAACTACAGACAATTTAGTAAGTATTCATTCAATGCATAAAATGGGAGCATCACAATCTGAAGTCTTACAAGAAATTGTTAGTCGTAGCTATGATCGCTATTACATTGAATTAGAAAATGCTCAAGTATGTGATAATACTAAAAATAAATATGTGTGTAATGATAATAATAATAATAATAATTACTATTCATTTTTAGATATTAATTGCTAATAAAGGTGAGAAGTGGAAAAATAAATTTAATGAATCATTTCAAAATGAACTTTATATTCTGAAGCCAACTACTCTATCCATTCAATTTGAAAAATGTTTAATAACTGATGATCCTCGTTTGCCATTACTTAAAGTGACTGGAGAGCTTCCAGCTATTGATATAAAAATTGCAGGTAAATTTAGAATTAATATTATTTTATAGTTTTTACATTTTATTATTTAAAGATACTATAAACAATTTTAAATATTTAATTATGAAGTTTATATTATTTTATCTAGCTTATGGCTCATCAATCAATTAATTAATTAATATTAACCATTATTATTTTTAAATTAGTGGTATTAATAATTACATAGTCACCACATTTCATTAAGTATAAATTACTATTTTATAAAATATTATATGCAATTTGTGCAAATAACTCCTTAGTTAAAATGAAGTTAGATACAACTGAATTTTATTTTGTAGTCAGGAGTAATTTTTAAAATGATCGTGAATAATAAATCTATTAAGATGTTCATTGAAGTTAAATGATCTAAAAATGTGTTTTTATGAATTGATAATTTATTCAATGTTAAATATTTACTGTTTAATAATATCTTATATAGTTATTAGTTATGTTTAATTATATTGTATTATTATTGATGTTATTTTATTTTGTAATAGAAAATCGAATTTTGGATGCGTTGTCAGTATTTTTAAGTGTTCCTTTACCAAAGAAAGCCAAAGAATTTGATAATGATCCTCATGTAAGTGTTTTAATAAATTATTCTCATTTTTATAATGTCAAGATTATAGCATTTTATTTTTTTATATAAATTATAAATAATAATTTTTTTTAAGGATTTTGATGTACTTGGTTCAGCAATGTCATTACGTCAAAAAATTGATTCATTTAATATGACCAGAAATTTAACTAGCCAAAGAAAAGAAGCGGAAAAATCTTCAGATTTAAATGTGCAATTTACATCATTAGATGTTAAATTAGTTCTTAAACGTGAGATTAATACACAATATATAATTAATTATATTGATTTATTAGTTTAAGTTGATATTAAATGTATGTTTGTTTTTCTTGTTTTTCTAAAATTCTAGGTTTATCAATTAAAGTATTATCTTATGATGACAAAGGCTCTTGGTTAAGTCCACTATTAGACTTTAATTTACTTACCCTAGAACTGTCATTAACTCAGCAATCATTTAATACGAATATTGCTTTGAAATTGGGGAGACTATTTTTAGCTCAATATTATAAAGAAACTATTATACCTTTAGTAGATACACCAAATGAAGATGAAAATCAGTATCTATTACTTATGAAGTATACTCTAGTTAGTATATACTTAATATTTGATAATTATTTAAAAAATAACCCAATCTATTTTTGTAGGTGGATAAAAACTCTCCAGAGTTTTATACTAATGATAGCGTATTGCAACTCCTTGAATTAAACTTCACTAAGTTATTAGCAACAGCTAATAGAGATGCATTACTTTACTTTTTTGATTGGATGAACAATGTTAGTACTAATATAACAAACATGCAAAAACAGTATAATTATAACTCAGAATCTCCATTGCAAGTTCAAAAACCTACCAAACTTAAAAGAATGCATTTAGTTTCTAATACATTGTCAACTATTCTTGAAGAATCTGCTGCAAGTAAAGTTCAACAATGTATGTATAATATGATTAAATCAAATATTGATTATTGCTGCTTATTATTTATTTAAAAATATATATTTAGTGAACAAAAAGTTAATAGAGGACAAAGACATCAAAGATTTAAAACTAGTAGCTAAAATAGGTGAAATACAACTTATAATTGTATCTGAAGCCGAAGATTTAGCTCATATGCTTATTACTAAACTTGAATCATGTGTTTCAATAAAAAAATCTGATATTCAGATTGATGCTAAACTACAAAATATTAGTGTTTTTGATCCATCATCCGATACAATTTATAAACACGTAAGTAATAAATTTTTTAAATTATTTTAATAATCAGTCTTGTTAAATATCATTTATTTAATAAAATTTACATAGGATGAAAAAACTTATAAACTACCATAATTTCATCTGAACTTAAAAAAAAATTACTATTTTATTTTTTTAGTATAATAATTTATAAACCTGTTGACTTTTATACATTTAGATTATTCATGTTGCTGAAAATGATGAAGCTTTAAAATTTCAAATGATAATGTATAACGAACAATATCTAGTTGATTATGACTCACCAGAAATTTTTATGTCGATTTCATCAGGATGTATAAAATGTGTATTTTTAAATCGTTTTATGACCAAATTATTAGTAAGTATTATTTACTCTTGATTAATTATCCATTATAAATATGTAAACAATTAAAATTTTCAAGTAATTAAAGTAACTATATGAAGTAGTATATTAAAATTTATTTATTATATTTTTATTCGTAGAGCTTTATAAATCATTTCCAAGCTGGAAAAGCTGCTGTTTATGAAGCAGGTGCTGCTGCTGTAGCTTCTGCTAAAATGAATGTGAAATCTGCTACCCGAATTGCTCTTGATATTAATCTGAAAGTGTGTATTTATTGTTAAATTTTCTATTTTTTTTAATAAAATTAATTATATTTTGATTTAAGGCTCCAGTCATTATAGTACCACAAAACTCTTTTAGTTTGGAAGCATTATGCTTTGATTTTGGATATTTATCTATTACAAATTCATTTTTGGTTATTCAAAAAGGAACTGATCATATTCCAGCAATTATTGATCAACTAAATTTAAATTTACAAGATCTTAAAGTATCCAGGTTTGATTATTTATAAGTTTGAAATATATAGGCATAATATTTTATGTTTTTAATTTATTATTTTCAGAGTAAAATTGAATGATGGTATTAAATATTTTGTGTTTGACTGTCTGTTATTACAACCTATTACATTTTCTTTAATTGTGAAACGAAATTTATCATCAGCATGGTATACCGATCATCCAGATTTTGATCTGGTGGCTAAATTTGATTCTATCAAAGTAAAGTTAATAATTTTAAAATATTTTACATACAGCTATTTACTTAATGTTTAATTTTAATTATTATAGGTAACTGTTAGTCATATTGATTATATTTTAATAATGAAAGTATTAAATGAAAATCTAAGTGAAGGAAAAGATGACTTGATTCCTTCAAATAATCAACTATATTTGAACACATCACAAAATAATTCAAATGGTTTGTTGTATATATTGAAAACCTCTATAATGAATTTTGTAAATTGAAATATCTCATATATTTTTATTTTATTAGAAATCGAAGTTATTGTTGATGTTGAAAAAAACACATCCCAATCTCAAGAAATCAGAACATTAGCTAAATTTGAATTTTCTGTAAAAAATATTATTTTAGAGCTATTTAAAGAAGGTCCTGATAAGGTAATTGATAAATTAATTTAATTAGACCTTTTTTGTTTATATTTAAAACTGAGATTTGTATTGTCTAATTTACAATTTAATTATTGTAATTTTGTAATTCTTAAACAATTTAGAAATTAACAGATTATTTTATTTTAGATCATAATTGTCACTAGTCATACCAAATCAAACATATTTTTTGTTCAGTAGGTACTTGACATAGTTGATAAGTTAGGTTACATTTAATAGTATTATAAAATTTGAAGTGTTTATTACTAATCACACTTTTAAAACATATTTTATTTTGTTCTTTTAAATTTCAAATTGTTTGTTGAACTATGTTCAACGCTATAAATTAATTTCTTTCTAAATTGTTTAATATATTAACACGTTCACTACAGCTCAATTTTGTATACATATACTTCGATGCCAAATTAAAACTAATTGAAAATAAATGTATAAATA
Organism: Melanaphis sacchari; assembly: GCF_002803265.2. Taxonomy (NCBI): domain Eukaryota; kingdom Metazoa; phylum Arthropoda; class Insecta; order Hemiptera; family Aphididae; genus Melanaphis; species Melanaphis sacchari. The sequence continues at coordinate 1,787,379 of NW_020271042.1, forward strand.
ACATCTTAAGGCATTATTCATACATGAGAATAATCGAAATGGTGTCTTAAGGCGTCATCCCGCAGTGAATGTGTTAAAAGCATTGACTATCTAGACCAGTGTTTCCCAACCTTTTTACCACCACGAATCACTTCAACAATATTTTATAGGTCGCAGACCACCTCAATTTTATGCAAACTAGGAAGACCTTCTTTTTTTTTTTTTTGCTCATTAACAAGAATACACAAAATTTATCAAAAAATGTTATGTTAATTTTCAAAATGTACTGTGTGGTAATCAAACGAATAACGAGCGCATACTGAATCAATATCCATAACAGTTATTTGTCGGTATTTATAAAGTATAAATATATAAGCAACGATGTTTGAAATTGACATGATCATAATCGGTCGCAATAATAGTATAATTTATTACTCTGATAGGTATCAGAGACACTTATAAAAGTAGAAAATACTTATCGGTCGTCGGCAGAAACAACGATAAGATAACCGTATATTACAGTAAAATAAAATATTTTTCGCTGTTAAAAAAAATAAATAGTTTTTAATAGAAAACGAAGAAAGGTACCGCGGACCACCTATGACTGGCCCACGGACTACCGGTTGGGAAACACTGATCTAGACATTTTAAAATATTTATTGTAACTTCATTAATATCATTCAAATGAATGCCTGCCAACAGTCACTTATCCAGAATTTAATTTTTTTTTTTTTTTGAGCTAAGGGGTTTATTCAAAATATTTCATTTCTCTATCCATAATTAGAATCTTTTATACTAGATGAGTATTTCATTGAACATGTTTTATTATTTAATATTTTTTTTCTTTACATAGTTTTAAATTGTTAAAAAACAAACAACTTTTTTTAAGTTTTTGCTTTTTTTATGATAATATATATTTTTAATTCCCTATTACAAAACAGAATATTTTTTGGAGTACTTAGATGTTTTAAAATCAAATTTCAGACTAGTAGTTTATGAGTTTAAGTATTTAAAGTTTAAACGATTGGTATGAAATGGTACCCTGCAAAATGCTAGTTTACTGCTGGTATAATTAAAAAAAAAACTATTTATAAAAATGTTAAGTCTTATAACAAAATAATAGAATTTCTATGTGATTACTGATTAATAGGGCTCGAATTTTTGTACATATTTTTCTACAATTCTCTTGAAATAATTTTGGTTAACAATTTCGATGTTTCAATATGTGTAGATTCTGTGATCAACTTTTTATTTTGCATATTTAAGTAAAAATGATTATAAATTGCACATTTCTATGTATTCGCTTAAAAGTTTATATTTTATGATAGTAAATCAAAATTATTTTAAATTTTGTTCAGAAGTAGTTGGTTTAACCTCTTATAATAGCTATTTTGTACACTAATTCCTATCATAAAATAACATCAAATATATGCACCTATAGTGTCTTATGACGTAGACATTTTTTTAAAGTATTAATCTATGTTTTGTGACAATTGCAGAAGTTTCTAATTTGAAAATCCAATTTTTTGTTGGTATTTGTTCTAAAATGAATATTACGTTTTTGTTTTTATTTTTACATTTATATAAATATGATAATATATTTTATCAGTTAAAAATAATAATTGGGAGTTATATTTTGGTTATAATTTGAATTGTATTTTTACTTCTGTAATTATTTCTTTTATTATCATCAAAATGTTAAGTTTTTCTGAGCAATGAAGAATTTTATTTTGTATATTTTTTAATTTTCTTTGTGCATAATTATTTGATGCATAAAAATACGGACCCTACTGATTAATATCTTTTATTACACATAAAACACTATTATAACAATTACAATAATGATTATTATTATTGGAAATTATAATTATGAGTATTGAGTAGAAATCTATCAGTTAGTTAAGTCAAATTTTTCATCAAAAGCCTCCCAAAAATTACTAGCACTAAATAATATATAAATATCAAAATGCAAATTACTCCAATAATATTATAATAATTATAACAAATTTTACCTTAAACCTATCAATTATCTATTCAGCACTTATAATACTTTTTATTAACAGCAGTAATTATTTTATTACTATTGAAAAATGACAACTATCAAAGCAAACAAATACTAAAAAAAAATTATTATTATTATCAAAGGTTTAACATTTATTTTATTAAATACCTACTTAATAAAAAATTTAGTTTTTATTTTAAATATAAGAATCCTAATTTATAATACATATTTTAATATTCCTAATTATGTTTGGTTTCTAAGTTAAAAAACCTAACAAAATTAAATTTAAAAAAATTAATTTATAAATTATAAATTATCATTATCAAAATAATGTTTAAATAATATGACTAATTGGAACTCCATGTACGTTTTCTTTGTATTATTTTATATACCTTTAACAAATATTTCTAGGCAAAAAATTCTAAATATCAAAAAAATAAGTTAGTATGATTATTAATTTAATATAAATGTTGATAATGTATTGTTATTATTTTGTTTATAGAATGGTTTGCAAATAAAGAATAATAGTATGGGGCAATTTATGTTTTCCACATTAACTATGGATGGATCAATGCAGACAGATCTTTCATTAGCTTTGACATTATATTTGTTAGATGTAACTTTAGATGATACACGAGTTAATAAATCTCCAGGAAATAAAGTAGTTCGTTATATGGAGAGAAAGAAAAGTAATCTAGAAAATGAAAGTTTGAAAAACACTATTGATATGAAGTATAAACAAACCCTTGCTGGATCTGATGGTAATTTTTATTATTCGAAACTCCCTTTAAAATTACCAATTTTCTAAAACTTCTTTGTATTATAGTTCAGTTGAAAATATTTAGTTTTAATCTAATATTTAATGTGGAATATATTCAGTACTTACTGAATTTCTTTATATTGCCATCTCAAAATCAAGATTTAGCAACAAATTATGTGACAAAAAATGTCAAACAAAATATGATGGTAGTAATAAAATAAAATAAACAATATTATAAATAATATAAATTTTGTAAATTCTTTATTTTTCTAATATATTGCAGAAAGAAAAATCAAATATAATGGAACAAAAAGAAAACAATAAAACACTTTTGTTAAAAGTACAATTAGAAAAACCTGATATCATATTAGTAGAAAGTTTAGATGACATCAATACAAATGCAATTATTATGAATGTAATATTATTAACAATAATTAGTTAAATAATTTAATAACTACCTTAAATGAATTCTAGACTGAAGCCACATTGAAATTACGCATGTCTACCCCAACTCGTCAAACTATAAATGGAGAAATTAAAGATTTGCAAATATATTCTTGTTGCTATAATCCTATGAGAAGGAAAGATACAATGAATCAAGTTAATATTTATTATTCGTGTTTTTATTAATATGTTAACATTAATTTTCATTTTTATATATAATATTTATATTAAATAGATATTAAGACCAGTTACTATAAACGTGATTGGTTCAACACCTGATGATACTTGCTTTAATATTGATGTAACAATGACTCCCTTGATAATATCAGTTACACCAGGTAATTATTTTCAATTTAGCTATTTATTTTAACTTTTATAGTTTTTTAAATTACATTATTTTTCTTAGCCAATATTGAAATGTTAAACCGTATCAACCAAAGCTTGACAGAAAAAAAAGAAAATTTAACTGAAGAACTCAAATACGATGAACAAAAATATGAAGATTTATGGAATAAAACTATGTTTGATGATACAGAATTCTGGTTTTTAAAAACTGGTTAGTAGTGTATTAAAATGATTAAAAATTGATTACTGATATTATTCAAATATTTCAGAATTAGGTGTGGAAGCTAGTAATATAGACAAAGATGATGTGTTATCCGTTTTAAAGAAAAGTGAAGTTTGTATAATTTCTATTCCTTCAATAGTTTTTACCATTGAAGCAGGAATTGGAACCAAAACAATGCCAATGTTATTAACAGAGTGTACATTTAATGGGTCAGTTAATAATTGGAGTTCTAAGGTAACATTATAATACTATTAATGAATTTATTAATTTAACCATTGCTATTATATTATAAGTTTAACTGTTTAAAAACTAACTAGAATGAATAAATTTAATAAAATATAATTTTGATATTTTATTATATTTCTATATTAAAACTATAAAAAAAAAAAAATATAGCTGTGCACTTTATTACCTGTAAAAAAAGGCCATCTCTTACGTATAACTTTAAAAAACTTATTTTATCATTAAATTAACACTGTGGAAATTTTTGATTTGCAACCCACCACATTGTATCATCTATTCACACTATTACTTAGTTTTTGCTTAGTGCTCTTCTAAACTTTTTTTTTTTAAACTTGGTTCTTAAAAATCTTAGCATTTTATTAAAGAGTCTATAATCTCACTCAAAAATTGGATAATAAATACAAATATAATTTTTTTAAATCTGGCTAGTAGTTATTGCAGAGTTGCAGAAAATAATGCATTTAAACAGCTTTATTACAGTATATGTGGAGATTAAGTTGTAAATTTGAATATTTGTTGACTAATTAAAAGGGCTCAAGTTTCACTTTTTAAGAGTTATTAAGAGATTAGAAATTATTTTTTATATAATTACATTCAACATTTAAATTTTGGAATATTTAGGTATTGTAATATTCCAAAGTTCAAAAATATTTTCTGTGGAGTATATTCTATGTTAAACATTTATAAACAATAAGTTTTAACTATATACAAAAATAACTAAGCAAAAATTGATTTTTGAAAAAAAAAATAAATAAAAATTAAACAAATTCTTCTTTATCTTCTCAAAATGTATGCATAAATTGTTAAATGATTTTGATAATTAATTTAAAAGTATTCAATTTTTTTATTTTTTTTTTTCTCCAAAATTTTAATATTTTATTTTTAGTTATCTGTAGCAGGAGAGTTAACAATGCAAATGAATTATTATAACAGCCGATTAGCTCTTTGGGAGCCATTTATTGAGCCTGTTGAAGTTGAATCTGCTATTGGTACTAAATATAAACCGTGGTTACTTGAGCTTAAGGTAAACAATTTAAACTAAATAATTTCAATTAATATTTAAAATTTAATTATTATTTTAGTTGGAGACTTTTGACCAAAGTTTAAGTCCTCAAGAAGAAGTATTTCAAAGAAAACCAACAATGAAAATTTCTTTGATATCATATGTATGATTTTTTAATTAATATATTAATAACACGAGTATGTAAGACATTAATTTTGTTGTTATTTTAATTTCAGGAAACTATTGAAATAACAATGACGAAAACTGCTTTAGAAGTTTTAACAAGCTTAGGTAAAGCGTTTAATGAAGCAATTACAACAGAAATACCACTTTCAAAAAGAATTGAAGCAGCTCCATATGTTGTACAAAATAATCTTGGATTTGATATAATTATCATGATATCGAATACACCATTCAAAGTAATAATTGATTAAAAAAATAATTATATTATTTAATTATTTAATTTTTTTAAATTATAGTTGTACAATGTAAATGAAGTCGAAGAAGTTGCTGATAATACCATTTTAAAAGATCGAGAACAGATTAGTCTTTGTCTCAAAAATGATGACTCTGTGTCAGATTATTTACGTCAGAATAGAATAACTGAAAGATCTCTAAAAATTAAGGTTGGAATAAATCATTTTAACTAGTATAGTTTGAGAAAAAAGCTTTAAAATCATAATTTTTTTTTTTTAGATTCAGGAAAATAATAATGTTACAGAATTTAGCTTGCCATTAATAAAGGCTGACAAAAGATATTTTAATATTAAACATAAACTGAGTACTGTAAATGAACCATGGGGATTAGTAACTGACACTCAAGTAATTGATGGTAGCATGGTTGTAACATTGCGAAGTGTTGTACAAGTAATATTGTATTTATAATATAAGATTTGATTATTTTAATAATTACCATTTTATTGACATAGATTTATAATCACTTTAATGAGAGTATATTTCTTTATTATAAGAAACAAGGGAAATTAAAAATGATCGGTAAAGCAAAACCTAACAAACCATTCAATTTACCCGTTCATTCAATTTATTCACAAACAAAAGAAATATTATTTTGTCCAGAAAAGTAAATTAATCTATAATTAAGTTTTTGACAATTTTAATAATACTCTAATATTTAGATATCAAATATGCGTTAAATCTTTTATTTGGAAAGATATTCAACCAGTTATGAAATTACGTGCAATGCTACAGTGTCCACCAAATCAAGTCGAGGACAGAGATCCATTTTTTATACAAGTAAAGTCATTGATAAAATTGTTTGGAATATCATAAATATTTTGTTTTTGTTATTAGTTATTAGGAAATATGGAACATATATACTTTGAGCACACTGATCGATTTGTGATGTCTAGTAATTGCTATAATATTCATTTATATCCTACAGTTATATTAGTCAATGCTCTACCAGTAAATTTGGATTGTTTAATGCAAGGCGATTCTGATTTAAAAACATTGGCTCCTGGAGAAAAAATAAATTTACCAATTGTAGAAATTGGCTATTCTTGTCTTACACTGCAGGTATTTACGATAGTATGGTTTTGAATAAGCAGTTAAATAAGTTTAATTAATCTAGGTATTGTAAAGAAAATTTCTTATGAAATGCTTAAAAAAATAGCAGAGTAAGCTAAAAATGTGTTTCATGATACAGAGAACTCAAATTAAAAACTTTGTTTTGCTTTTTTTGCATATTTTGCAATTTTTTAGTTTTTAATGCCTTTTAGGACTTATTGAGACTTTTTTTTACATTTTTATCTGTTTTTTAATCAAAATTGGTCATATTTTATGAAATTGTATTTTAGCAATATATGTTTTTAGATTTTTGTGAATCAAATTATCAAGTAAATACTAAATTGTAAATGTAGGTAGGTATAGATTAAGTAAATAGATCGATTACACTGATGTAACACCGTACAGTTATAGCGATAATAATACATAGGTTTAATATAATATTATTACGATAATTTCATATTAGTTATTTGATTTTAATTTTTGTTATCTGCTGATTTTGTTGATTTCCTTTTTTTGTATATTTAGCTTTATTTAAGGTAATTTTTTTATTGCATATTTATGCAATTTTAAGTTCTATAAAATCCCAACCCTACTCATTAGGCATTTATTTTTAGAATTTGTCTTACTTTGCTTGTTAGATACTGCATAACATGGTGATTTACCTATTGTTATTTTTTATTTGAAAGTAATGTTGCGAGTGTTAGGTATCTCAGGTATGAATATTTCTTTTGATTGAATGATTATATTTTATTCAAAGGAATTTATAAAATATACCTAATGTATTTATTTTGAGAATTTTATTTGAAGTAACGACTGTGATTCAATATGTTATCTACAGCTACGAATTACTATATTCTATTTTTGGTTTAAAGATTTTTATAAATAAATCATAATTTAATGGATTTGTAAGTTTAGTTTAGTTTAGCTTAATGTTTAATATACCTTGCACAGCTAACAAAAAGTGTTTGAAAAAGTGATGAATTATTATAAGAATTTGAGGAGTTGTTCAGGTTAGACTCAAATAACTCCTTTAGGAAAAAATCAAAAATTACATGTTATATAACATATTGAACCACAGCTGAAGTAACTTGCTATTAATTATTATCTAGAAAAATAAAGATAATAAGAAATATGTATAGTATTGTTTGTTACATGATAATGCTTAAATGATGAAAATGATGAAATTAATATGAAAAATGATAATAGGAAAAGGAAGTAATATAGGTGAATCGGGAGTTATCCGTTTCCGCCAAAATAATATTATCCGATTCCGCAATAACCCTTTTCCGCCAAAAACGAAAAAGGTACGGTTTCCGTTTCCGACAATAGACGTTTCCACCAAAAAAAACTTGTGAAACGAATAGTTTAAATTCTTAGGCAATATATGTTGTGGTAAATATAAAATATAGTAATGTAACATTCCATTAGGTAATAGCGATAACATTTGTAAGTAATTGCAAAGATCATAGATACAACAATATATTATACAGCAATAATTTTTGATAATCATTAATCGTATTATTTATTATTTTTATTAATCGTCATTCGTCGTTAACGAAAGGAATTATAGACATACTCATAGATTATTTATAATTAGCACATAATATTTATCTTATAAATGTTAAATTCTTTTATTTATTTCGATTCAGTATCTATTCTATTTATTAAACATTTGATAATGTTCTTAAAACGAAATTTGTTGTAAACAAAAGAGTAAAAAATATTGATTTTTGATGGTTTTAAGTATGTTTTGGGTTATATGTCAAAAACAAATATAACTCGGCGGAGATGTTTCATGAAAAATTGTGCGACCAATATTTTGGAAAAAGAAAATGTAATATTTGAAACAAAAGATACATTTGTATATGGTTCCCAAATAATAATTGGCGGAAACGTCTTTTCACAAAAATACATTTTTGCGGAAACGGAAATCATAGCTTTTTAGTTTGGCGGAAAAGGGCTATGCATAAATCAGGGAACCAGTTTTTTGGCGGAAATGGGCCATGCCTGGTGAATTACCCTATATCTTTAATTTATATATATATTTTTTAAATAATATACTATTAATACTATAAATTAAAAATTATAAGTTTAGCTCTAAATAATTTATTTTTACAGATCAAATATTTAGATAAATATTGGGATTGCAAATGTACTGTCGAGGAACATCCAGATGAATTTTCAATTTGGTCTTTCACTAATAATGAGGATAAACCAGATACAAATGCAAATGTTATAAATTTTGGCATACGAACTGAATTTCACGAAGGAGGAACACATATCAAAACACTTTATTGTCCATTTTGGATGATCAACAAGACTGGAAAAACTCTAACTTATAAGGTATCTGTTAAAAATACTATATAAACATTTTATTAATATTCAAATGTATATTCTAAAAAAAATTATCCTGTAACTTTTAATATGTATAGGCTGTTGATGATGAAGCAAATATATTACAACATTCATCAAATTCTACAGAACCTTTAATGTGGTCATTTAAAAAAAAATTGTTTTTTGCTAATAAAAAAGCTTACATTAAAATTGATTCAGGTCTATGGTCTGATAAATTTTCTCTGGATGTAGCTGGAAACTCTGGTTCAATTATGTGTAAATCAAATAATATTCTATATCAAGTAATATTTTTATTTTAAGTTATAGATTATGAATATTTGTTTTTTATTAGTATTTGTTTTTTCTAGATGGGTGTACACATACAACTTACTAACAATTCTTTAACAAAACAAGTTACATTTACTCCATTTTACATAACATCTAATCAATGTCCATTTGCTATAGATGTTCAAGAAATGTATAAATTACAACAAACTTGGATTAAAGTATATTTAAAATTAAAGTTAATTATTTTAAATATTAAAATTTTTCAATTTATTTAAATAGGTAGATCCAAATAGCTGTGTACCATTTTGGCCTCAAAATATTACAGATAAACTAAATGTAGATAAAATATTCATTTTTCGTATAACTGGTACTTTGGATGCTTCTACTCCATTGCCATATTATAAGTCAAGAAGTGATTTAATACGTCTCCGAAATAAAGTAAATTATTAAAAACTATTTTACTGGTTAGATTATTGATTTTATTTTGTTTTAGTAAATATTTTTAGTTATTATTAATAAATATAACAATAGTTTTGCTTATCAAACATAATACTTAGGTTTTTAATATTAAAAATATGTTTTTAGTATAGTGCTGTTCAAGTGGATATTCAGATGACAGAGGGTGGAACTTACATCACATTTAGTCCATACATGGAGGGAATGGCGCCTGCTTTAATTATAAACCATACAGAAAGTTATCTTAAATTTATTGAACATGATTTGTCAGAATATTTAGATGAAATGTTAGTTATACTTATTACTTAGAAGTTTTAGTTTTAACTTATACAATTTTATAATTTTATCTTTTTTTTTTCGCAGAAAAATATTACCACCTAGACATAAAATGTTCTTTGCGTGGTCTACTCCAACAGATAACCCTATTATTTATTGGAATATGATGCAAAATCAAGCAGATTTAAGAAAGGTTAACATGAATTTAACACTTTTTTTTTTTTTATTTAAACTTTGTAATATACAATTAGTCTCTACAATTAAAAACATAACATAAAAAATAATATATAATAGATTATGAGATACAAAATAAAAAAAAAATAAAGACAATTAGATTAAATTACAAAAAGAAAAAAATTTAAATTGAGTAGCCTGTATGGCTAAAAAAAAGACAAAACGCTTAATATCACACTTTTTTGTAAGTTGGTTAAGATATTTTGTGTATTAAAAGGGACATTGGAGGATTTTAGGATGGACAAAAGGTTGGTGCGATTTGATAATAAACTAGGGCAGTTGAAGATAAGGTGATTGATATCACAAACCATGGGAACGTAGTGAAATGTGCAGAGAGGTGAGTCGTTCAAAGAAAGTTTAAACAAATAAGACAGTAATAATGTGTGGCCAAGGAAAGGCAGGTTTTAACACTTATTTAATGTATCTGTAATGTTAGGGGTAGTAAAAATAATTAGCTATTGCTTTTACTGATTATGAAAGATATATTTCCAAAGTTCCTTATATACAGTACTTTTATTGTAATTCTTCAAAAATGTTGTATTAATTTAATATAAGCTTCAGTTATCAGCCTATTGATAATTTTAGTAATTTCAGTATTGATTATTACATACTTCAAATTCAACTTAATATAGCTTAAAGCAAAAAAAAATATATAGTTACATACCATGTGTTAATTTAAACCAACTAACTTTATTTGAAACTCAATTTATTTTTTGATTGCCATGTTTAAAACTACAAAATTAAAAATGTATTATTTAAAATTTTAAAATTAGAATTTCTATAAAAATTTAGTTAGTTAATAAGTATCCAAATTATTTTTGATTAGGAATTTACAAATTATTAAAAAAAATCTCCTTTTTATCTGATTTATATTTTTTTCAGGATGGTGTGGGGACATTTAATCATGATGATGGTATAAAAGTGTATTGGATTTCGTTTTTAGATGGTATACAACGTATTCTAATGTTTACTACTGATGCTCGTATAGCTGAAGAATGTCAAGCTTCAAGCAAACTTGAAATAATAAATAGAGAAATATTAGTTTCTATACATTCATTAGGTTTATCATTGGTGAATAATGATGTTTGTATGGAATTAATGTATTTGAGAATTGGAAGGTAAAAATTATAAATTTATTTAATTATTAATATTTTTGTGATTTAATTATCATTTACACTTGGTTAGTAGCGTTAGGTAGGGAGATATTATTATGTTTTGATAATATTTGTGTATATTAAAATATTAAATAAAATAACACGAAATTAAAGAATTTTTTCTACAAAGGAAATTTGCAATAAATTTTGTATATACACTATACAGTAGGGTCTCGTTAATCCGAATACAGGCTAATTCGAAAGACGCAGTAATTCTAACGGGCTTGGAAATAGCCTCATCGCTATACTAAAACACACGTGTATCATTATTCATAATAATATGTGATATATAAACATATTAGCTGGTTGTATATACATAATTATAATGATTTTGATTGTATTCACAGTATTTTTCACAACAAATTTTATTAATTAATACTGCAGTATAGATGAAGATTAATTTTAAAATTTAAATTGGAATAAAATTGATTTTTTTATTAAGTCACGAGTAATTCAAATGATTTCTTTCCCCAATCTTGTTTGAACTAATGAGACTCTTCTGTATATTTAAATATCAAAACAAAACACATAATTGTAAAATCAATACATTTATTGCTTCAATGTGAGAATTAAAAATTGCACTTTTTAGACATGTGACTTTTTTTAAGTTAAATTTTTATTATAGTTCTGGAGTAATATGGGAAACAAAAAAATTAAGTGGTTCTCGTTATGTACCAATGACAAAAAAAGAATGTGAATTAATTGAAGCCGCTTATATACGCTACACTAGAATGTTGGCAATTGGCGAGAATGAACCCATTGTCTTTATTAAAGATTTGAATATTGAGGTATATTTTAGATTAATTGTACTATGAAATTAAATATATTTATATTAATCAATATTTTTAGGTAAATTTTGCTGAAAATTTTGTTACAAAACCTTCTAAAAAAAATATTAGACGAATTTACAATACTGGATTTTGGCTTAATTTGCAATCTTCTGATTATACATCCCAGATACATGCTAAAATAAATAACTTACAAATTGATAGTCAAATAGATAATTGTATCTTTCCTGTTGTATTTGCTCCTGTACCACCACCAAAAACAATTGCACAAACTGGTAAGTCATGATATTTTATTTAAAAAAAAAAAAAAAAAAAACATAAACATTATTATAATTTATTGTACATAAAGCATAAAGCCATAACTAGGCTTTGGTGAGACTGACCCATGCCAGGGGCACAGCAAAAAAAGAATATAAAAGCCAAAATAAAATATGCCTATTTTATTGTTAATACTTATAATATACATTTTACTTATTCTATGCTAAGGTGTTATACTAAATATTAATATAATTTATAAATATGGAGAAATTTTAGGTTATTCTTGATAGGTAAATAATAATTTAATAGCATATATATGTATTTAGTATACAAATATTACAAAATACTTGCAGTATAAAATATTTGACATTATAATATTATGTAATATTAAGCAAAGTGGTAGTAATAGTTTTGAAAATTGATTTGTATTATTATTTTTTAACATAAGATACATGTTAAAGTTAAAAATAGGATTAAAAATGCAACCCTTTAATATATTTATATTTATTGATGGGTAGATAACTATTCATATTTCAATATTTAGTCATTTATGTTTTATAAGTTCGTGAAAGGGTGTTCTAGAAGAAATTTTATGGTAAGTTTTTTTTATTGTTGCTTACAAAATTAAATTACTTTACTTATAACAATAATAATTAAAATATTTTATAGGTATTTAAAAAGTCGCAATAAAATCATTTATTGATTTTGATTTTTTATCAATCAAATTTTAAATAAGATAATGTAAAAACATTAGTATGTTGATACTTTTAAAAAACAATAATAAAAAAAAAATGAGTTAACATTGAAACTATATTTTTGGAACCAAAAAAAGTTTGTTGTTAGGGGGGAGGGGTGTAAACAATTTACAAGGGTAGAAATGCATTAAATGGCTTGTAGCACTGAATCTAACCACGGTTCTGATTATATAATGTGTATTATATACATTTATACATAGAATATTTATAATTTGAAATTTAACTAAATAAATATTGTATTCAAAGGCTTTGTATTTTAGATGTTAGATCATTCTGCTTATGAAAACTAATTTTAAATCTAGTTAATTAATAAATTAATATTTTAGAACGAAAGCCATTTGTGGAGCTTAGTATTGTAGAACGATTGAATAAATACAGTCCAGTTAAACAATATAAGTATTATAAAATGCTTATTCAAGAGTTTCATATCAAACTTGATATTGGTTTTATCAATGCTATAATAAAAATGACTGAAAAATATGAGCTCTCAGAAGAAGAAAGGGTTTGTTTAATTGATTATTTTCTAATATCTAATTTGTATGTCATAAATCAAAACTTAAATTTTATTTTAGTTAACAATGTTCAATGAAGATTTGGCATATGCCAGTAAGCCATTACAATCTCAAATGATAACTCTTTCTTTACAAGAACAAAAGAATTATTATGATATGCTTCATTTTTCACCACTTAAGGTTTGTAATTATAAAGTATTTTAATTTCTTAATCAGCATATAAAATAGATGGGGGCTTAGTAAAATCTACTTACTAAAAATATTATATAGTTTATAAATTTAATTTTAAACATTACTTTTGTTTAATTTAGATACACGTTACATTTTCATTAAGTGGAGATGAATTAGAAAATATTCCTCCTATTATCAGTATAATCTTACAAAGTATTGGTGTTACTATTACTAGTGTTCAAGATGTTGTTTTAAAGTAAGTATTATATAATAGATATAATTTTATTTATAAAAAAAAAAAAAAAATTACTTATTTTGATCAATTGTAAAAAACATATGATATATGACTATGTGTGTTTTAGTTTCTAAAAAATTAATAATGTTGTGTTTATAGGTTGGCTTTTTTTGAAAGACAATATGTTTTGCTTAATCAGCGGCAGTTAATGCTGGAAGTTCAACATCATTATGTCAGTCAACTAATAAAACAACTTTATGTGCTTGTCTTGGGTCTTGATGTGTTAGGGAATCCATTTGGTCTGGTATCAGGCTTTAAACAAGGAGTTGAAGATTTATTTTATGAACCTTTTCAAGTATATAATGATAATTAATATAAAAATTATTTTTAAATTTAAGAGTGTCAGGCAATATTTGTTTTCTCTGTCAAACTCACACGCAAAACAGCAAATTTATATTTAGCAGAACCAATCCTATGCTAACTGAAGACATTGTACCTGCATGTGTTATATCTATCTTACTAATTATACCATTCTAAAATATATGTTCAACAGTTCCAATTTTGTGTACTTAGCTTAAATATTAGTGTGAGATATCCTATAATCAAACATAAATATTAGAACATTATCTATACTCTTTCATTGATTTTTATGATGTTTTAATTTTAAATGAATTATAAACATTTTTAATCATTAATATTTTATATACTCATAACTAGCTTAAAAATTATGAAAACTGAAAAACCCTGACGAAAAAAACATAGATAATGTAACTGTTGAACATTGATTTTGGTATGGTATATATTAGTAAGATTGAGATAACATATGCAGGTACAACATTCATTTAAAATTAGAATTTATCAAACTTTAAGTTAAAAACAGTGTTTGCATTTGTTGATTTGCTTTTTTAGGATACTGTAATTTTTATTGAGTATTTTGCCTGTAATATTTTACATATTCTTAACTTGCATAAAAAAATACCAATGGACAAATACATTCTTTCTAATATTAATATTTAAACACAAGATTAGTTTTGCTTAACACTAATTTGTTGTGATGTCCAGAGGTCAAAGAGAATATAACAAATAATGTATTGTCATCCTCTTAGTAGTTATAGAATTTAGTTAATAAGATGTCAAAAATGTTAATTGGTATTTTGGGTAAATTTAACTTATTTAATTAATTAAGGGTGCAATTCAAGGACCTGAAGAATTTGCTGAAGGATTAGTATTGGGAGTAAAGAGTTTATTTGGACACACAGTTGGAGGTGCAGCAGGAGCAGTTGGAAGAATAACTGGCGCCATGGGTAATTTATTAAATTGATAAAAGTCCTTATTTTTTATTTGTATTTACATTCATTTTAATATAATAGGGAAAGGTATTGCTGCTTTAACATTTGACAAGGATTATCAAAAAAAACGTCAAGAAATAATGAATCAGCAACCAAGTAATATTCCAGCTGGATTAGCACAAGGGGGTCGAGGTTTTGTTCTGGTAATTAGTTATTATTATTTTTATGTGTGATAGTAATTAATACATTTATTGTTTTAATTATTGTCTTAATTTAATTAGGGTGTTGTGGAAGGTGTAGAAGGTGTCTTTGAAAAACCTATCAGTGGTGCTCGTAGTGATGGCATAAGGGGATTTTTCAAGGGAGGTTGTAAAGGAATGGTTGGCCTTGTAGCTAGACCTTTATCCGGAGCATTAGATTTTACTAGTGGAACTTTGAATACCATAAAACGGTTTGTATAAATTGCATGATATATATAACTTAAAAGGATTCTCTGTTTCTGTCACACAAACATATATATATATCAGCAAATATTATATATACAATAATCTATTTTACTGTTATTTTTAAAACTTCAGTGAATTAACTATTTTAAAATTTATAGTTAAGATTAATATGGTGAGTATTTTAGGTTTTTTTTAATATTTAATTTACAAATGAGCATTTCTTAGTTTTTTTTGTACATTTTAAAATTTTCATAATTTGCTTTGTAATTCAAATATAAATTAAAGCCTTGCAAGATTAGATTCCCTAGATATCTTACCTTTAAATTTTATAATTGATTCACTGTAATTTTAAAAATTACAAAGTTAAATGAGTTATTGTGATAGTAAAATGTCCTATATTGTACATTTGTAGAATGAAATAACACACAAATTTAACAAATTATTATATTGAAATTAAAATGTATTAACATATTTTTAATCAGGGTTACTGATACTACATCAGAAGTGCAACGTATTCGTTTACCAAGGTTTTTTAGAGAAGATAAACAAGTGCGGCCATACAGTAAAAGAGATGCTGAAGGATATAAACTTTTAAAGGTGAACCAATCTAATGTTTTTAATTATATTTAAACAATTAATATAATTAAATTCTTTTACTAAATGTATGATTGTTTATTGCCTTAAGGCTTAAGGAGAGTAAGGAAATAGTGATAAAAACATAGATAGTATCAAATTTATCTTATACACAATAATAGAGATAAGTATATGTGTAAATTCTTCTTTGTTTCTGAATTTCTAATCGCTATTTACTTATTCTTCATCTTTTATTTACATTAATTAATTTTAATGTAACAAATTGTATTGACAAATTACATTTAAATGAATCAATTTGTAATTTTTTTATATATAATATATAAAAGAACACTTTTTGGACTGTATTATCATTTATGTACCTAACCTAATCTAGTATTTATATTTCAAATAATTTTAGAATAGAAAAAAATTTAAAAAAAATTTGTTTTTTAATAAAAAAATTATTACAAAAAAATGTGTATACTAGTTTTTGATCTTTTTCCCCCTCCTGAGGTTATTTACATTCTACTTATAATGAGTTATTTAAAGAAATCTAGAATCTAATTAATACTGACAGAGTTTCAATGCGTAAGCAAATTAAGATTCCTGTAAATTATTTAAAATTTTATGGTAAGAAAGTTAAAATATTTTTATTATATTCCACTTTATGAGATAAAATGTTACAGATTGCTGGAAAAGGGGTGTATAAACTATCAGATAACTATATTTATCATGTACAAACTGTGCCTACTGATAAAGAAATTTTTTTAATCACATCACAAAGAGTTATGTATATTACTCGAAGTTACTGGACTGGTTCTTATAAAGTATTTTTTATATAACATTAATATTTTGAAAAAAATGTATATTTAAAATATTGTTTCAATTAGATTGAATGGGAATATGTTTGGTCAGCCATGACTAGGCATCCAAAAATAAAACAAAACGGAATATCTCTCTATGGAAAACATGATCCTAATTTACGTCGTTGGTGGTGTTTCAAAGTTAAGCAATCTAATGCTAGATTAATTTTGGTATCAGACCCTGAACTATGTTCTGTATGTATTTATATTTAAACATATTGTATATTTATTAATATAACTAATTATTATTTATTCATTTATTTTTAGTGGATAGTTGATAAAATTAATGAGCTTATGGAAAGTGATGATCCAGATATGAAATCTACTCAGTCTTCTAATGTATCACTTATTAATAGTGCAGAAGATTAAACACCAATGATTATATCAGCTTATTTTTCACTGCTTTAAATATTATATTTTTTTATTCTACATTTAATTTGTGTATATATCAATTTAAATGAATCAATATTGTCAAATTATGAAAATCTGTGATGTATTGGAACTTATTTTTTTTAATTATTGATTATAAAAAAAAGAGTTTAATTATAGTTTGTGTTGCTTATAACATATATTTTGTAAATGTTATAATTTTTTGTTATTCATGTAACGTTAAACCATTATTTTATTTATAGTAGTGAATTTTTTTACCACACTTCAAAGAGTGTTTATTCATATTTTTTCATTATCTACTTAAATGTTATACTTAATATTTTAATTATTGATCTTTTAAGATAAACTTTGTTTTTAATTACTTATATATCTTATTCAACTTTATACTGTTTAATTTTTAATTTCTGTAGGTTAGATATATTTATTATTCATTATTGTTCAATAAATTAACATTTGTTGTAACAAAATTATAGGCGTAAATTACTTAAAACTAATAAAATATATAATATGTCCTAAAATAATAAAATGACAAAAGTTTAACCAAAAAAAAAAAAAATAAAAAAACAATGAGAAGATTGTTTATCACAAATAAAGGATTTTTTGTAATATTTTATTCAACGAGTATTAAGGGTGATTCCATAAATTATTATGGATTAATAAATCTTAACAATGAATTACTGGTTTTCATAACACAAAAAACATTAATATCAGCATTCAATATATAAATTACTGTAAATAATCAGTAAATATTGGTTTAAACACATCATGGAATGTAGAAAATACAAATAATAGAAATACTTATAATTATACCAATACGACCAAGTGATATTATTGGTTAAGAAGAAATTAATTTAGTTGAGAATAAAACTTATCAAGATATTAACATTAACAATTTAAAAATACAATCCTTGTAATACATCAAATATGTTTATTTATTTTTATTAACAATAATAAATTGTACTAGATATTTAAATTAATTTAATATATTTTTTTTTTTTTAGATAAAACATGCGGATCATGGATATTGGCTGTCACAAAAATGTATAGTACCTATATAGGTTATTTTAAAATTGACCTTATTTTTTGTACAGACACTTAGTTGTATGTTATTATTCACTTATTAATGAACACCAATAAGTGGTTTTCTATAGTTCTGTGAATGTAAAGGCTGCTCCTATGCCATCTGAATCAGACCTACTGATTGAAAGAATAAAATAATTGAATTACATAAGTATCTCTATGTGACATGTATAATAAATCATAATAATATTGTAGTATTTGATTTTTTGAGATTATACAACATTATTAGTTTTTGTAATTAAATAAGCAATAGTTTTTGTTTTAACTTTTGAGAAGTTAATATTAAAAAAACCAAAGTGAACAAGTAACAACATATTATATGTCAATTATATATTTATACTTGAATAAGTTAAATTTAATATTTTTAATTCTGGATTATTAAATTTTATCTTAGACAAGAAACATAATCTCATTTATACGAATAAGTATATATTTTTATAAAGATTTGTACTATAATTTAGTATAATATACATAGGCATAGTTAGGGGGACTTAGTCTCTCCCCCAAATGCAGACTAAACCCTCCATGTGTCAGTACATGTCTACCCCTAGAAAGGTAACAGCTCCTCCCCCCCCCAAAAAAAAAAAAAATTTGACCACCCTACGCCTATTATAATAATATATATTACTAATTAGGTAACAATGACGAATGTTGACTCCGATGTATCGATTTGCTCATTTATCATAATGTATTAGAGTTCTATTTAATTAATAATTAATACATAATACACAAATTTGTATTCATTTAAAAATAAGACTTCAATTTATTATTTTATACAATAACACTTACTTAGATAATAATCTTTTAACTAAAACCAAGTTACCTTCACATTTTTAATAATTCATAGATCAGAGTCAATTCTTCTTTCTTTTTTAACGAACTTTTCTATTATTTTATCGCAAAATTCAAAGCTCATTTTTAAACTTTTTAATACTTTTTAAAATTTTATATATACCTATTTTATTTTCTTATCTTTGT
This sequence comes from Melanaphis sacchari, assembly GCF_002803265.2. Taxonomy (NCBI): domain Eukaryota; kingdom Metazoa; phylum Arthropoda; class Insecta; order Hemiptera; family Aphididae; genus Melanaphis; species Melanaphis sacchari. The sequence continues at coordinate 1,806,985 of NW_020271042.1, forward strand.
AAATACTTGTAATATTAGGGATTACCAAACAAGATACCTGTTTTAATAATTTCACTTTTTTTTTAGAAAAATGTTTTGAAATCAAGTCACTTATAAAGTTATAAGTTATAACACAATCAGTTTTTACGATAGCCATAATATTGTTTAAAATAATAAATTTATTATAGGTAGTACTAAAATACTAAACACTATTAAAAAATAGCACAAAATAACAAAACGAAGAAAAATTGTCATAATATTATACTCGTAGACGCCGTAAATTATATAAATGACGACATCGGACATTGACGAAGAATAACGAATGAAGTATGAACATGCCTTGGGTTGTTCGCACCGCCATAACAAGCGTCGTATAGCTTACGCACACCATAGACATATTATATGTCTATGACGCACACATCAGATGATCGATGATCGTATGCTCTGTTACGATAAAAATAAACACGAATAATTATAATAGAAGTATTAGAGAGAAATGATATATTTGTCATACATTATGTCTCTTTTAAAATATGTAACAAATTATTGATTACAAAATAATATTTGTATTTTTTATTTCCTAATTACATTTTTATTCCTAAGCATGATGAGCATGCCTGAATAATTCACCACTGCTAATTAACAACACAACTTGTGAAACTACAGTTGTGAATAAAAATTTATTTACAGTAAACTATATTATTATTTACTGTCATAGTGTCATACTCTGTAAAATACAATTTAATTTATCAGATTATTATCATGGTTTAAAGTTTGTCTAATGGTTTAATCTTTTAAATATTTTTAATTTCTTTATCTTTTCAAGGTGAATTTATAATTTTTAATGAGGCAAAATTTTTATAGTTAAAATCCGACGATGGCGAAAGTATCAGTGTTGAAGTTTCGTTCATCAAAGTTAAAACAGTACAAGGAAAATCGAGCTTTAATTATGTACCTAGGTACATCATGGAATATTAACGGAACTTTTTTAATGCCAATACCACCAAAAAGTTTTACCTTTCTTTTACTCCACCAATAAAAAAATACATCGACGTGTTGTAATTTACTTAAGTTGGAAACCTAATGCCATGATTTCGATTTAAAAATTATTTCTAAAAATATAATAGTTAGGCTGTTAATAAAAATGAATTATTTATAAATAATTATTGTAACATTCTAACATCTAATCTAATAACTTTCGAATAAGAAGTTTGAATTTTTCCGCCACCTGGAGCAATAATATTCTCTTTGCACCTTAGTCAATGCACTGTGTACTGTACTTATTTAATATTGGCTATTAATTAACAATACTACCTATCTCGTTCAATATTTGAAGTAAATAAATCAGTAAACCATAGTTGTAACTTGTAACATGCTCGTGCTTGACTATGGTTGTCGGTTGATATATTATTTAAATACTACGTTCGCTGTTCCAGAATTTATGGAATAATTGTAATAGCAATTTAAAGTAATTTATACGAAATTACGAAAAGTCTCTGTTTATAAGGTAAGTACTTTCAAGCTTAATAATATCATTGAAAATATTTACTTTAGTAAATGGGACTTATTAAATGTTATTAAGTCATTCTATGTTAATGTAAAAAAAAAAAAAAACTATTTCAAAATATAATAATGCTAAAATACCATCAGAAAATAAAATTAGTATGTACTTATTAAAATTAAATAATGACATAAAAATTTAGAACTACTCTCGGGGTGCTAATTTTGAATCTGGGCATACTAAACAATAAACAGTAAATACTAAATAGTAAGTACCTAATCAAGCACTTCTCTTCCATATTAATCCACACAACTATAAATAATAGTGCCTATGCCTCCCTTCCAGCAAACATCGTATACACAAATATTAATTGGCAAGCAAGTCGGATTGTCGTAGGTACACTAGATATATTATACAATAAGCTTATAATTACTATATTATTACTTTCTATAATAAAATTATAATCTATATTTTGAGGAGAATAGTAATTAAATTTGTTTAAAAATGTATTCCAAATAGCCATTAAAAAAAATCGCTTGCTTGAGCCTTGGGTCGTAACTTATTCGTATTATTCATACTAGGTACTCATTAATAAAAATAATTTACAGGTAGGGTACCTATTAATTATTAAGTAGATAGGTAATAGTTTTGTGTTATCTAAATCTAACTAAAGAAACAAAAATCTCTGTACAGTGTACACCTATCTAATAAATTTATTATGTGCATTTCGTTAATAATTTTGCTATATCTACTACCTTAGTTTCATAATGTAATATGACTTCATTTGATTTTTTGCGTTATAATTTAATTCATAAAATTATAACTTATACATTTATTGATATATTAAATACGATTTGAAAATGATAAACATAATCTTGCTCTAATTTACTTATCTGTCCCTGTAGCGCAGAGGATAGCGCGTTGGACTTCTAATCCAAAGGTCGTGGGTTCGATCCCCACCAGGGATGACGTAAATTGATATTTTTATACTTTAATTTAAATTTAACTTGTTTATTTAAATATACGTATTTTGATTTGTGATTAGAAATTATTTCGGTAATGACTTTGCTATCATTAAAAACTTTAAAAGTTTTATAAAAGAATTCGTTTAGGTCCTTGTTCTTATGTAAATTCACACATTTATTTAATTGTTTATTTTATTTATTAATTGACATAATTTGTTGTTTTAAAGTAATGATTAAACATTTAAAAGTAGGCACAACGTTTATTATAATAATTACTTATCTATAACTAGCATAACTAAATTACTAGCTGAATTACTCTGCTTCACCCGTGTGTAGTTTACTGTTTATGCTTTCTTAAAATGTTATTTAATTTTATCAAATGCTAAATAATAGTAATAGCTGAATTATAAATAAAAAAAAATATAATAATCACTCGTAGGTTTCTTCAAGGTGGATAATTCCCTAATTATAAGAAGTTTAGTGTTGTGCCAATAAATATGTTAACTAATACTAATCCTCAGTTTAGCTACAGACTACCTGAACATGTTGACAATGATGTTCTTCAAATGGCAGAGGAGCCCGACTACACTTGAGCAAAGTATTAGGTTAAAATTTTTGATGGGAACAAAATTTATGGTAAGAATAACTTATAAAAACTAATTTAATACCTAATTAGTTACTATTAATTCGTAAACGTTGTAAAAATCAACTCATAGAAAATGATTTGATTTATTTCACAGATTATTTTAGAAAAGTATGGCATCAGCAAGTTGAAGTTAAAAATTCTCTACAGAAACAAAAGTTGAAGAATATAAGACCTTAAAGCCTAAAAGAATTAAAAAGGTGCTTGCTTTGGAAAATAAGTGTTCATTTGATATCTGATGAAAGCAATAATTCTGATGGTAATTGTTTACATTTTCATTTCTTTTATCTATAAATGTTAATAATTTTAATTTAAATAATTGTATTTAGGTAATTTTTTTGAAGTAATGACTTCATCTACTAATTAACCTTTAGCTGTGCCTGTTCCAGTTACACCGATAGGTAAAATAGCTTTAACTAAACTTCATTAGTAAGCTATCAATACAGTTGATTTTTTAAATAATAATATATCATCTATTATTTTGTAAAATATATGTAAAATAAAATAAAATATTATATTAATATGTGATGAGTAGGGCTCGGATTTATATGTATTTTTGAAACCAAAATATATATTTATGTCACCAAAATATATACATAAATTTGTGCTAAAAAACTCAAAATATGTATTTTACTAATATGATTTATTTATTGATATTTAATCATTAATATACTCATATGAGTTACTAATGAAGCAAATTATATTTTGAATAGTAAAATTATTTAAAAAAATAATTAAAAAATATAAATAAAAAAGCTAAAAAAAAAATAAAAAATATTAATTATCTTGATTATAATTTATGATAACACGCATTTTTAAATTTTCAAATTCAAAGATTTTAGATTTGGTTGTACAACTTACACCGACTAAATAATCTTTTGACTTTTACCGATGTTATTGGACACTAATGCATTTATATTGTTATGGTCATTTTTTGATGTTTGATGTTTATAAATCATTTTAATACTTTTTAAGTGCATTTTCTAAATATTTTTAGGCCATCAAGTTCTGAGCCCTATAATATATATTTAATTGTTAATTTTATAAAGTATTTATTAAAAATATAATTTATAAGAGTTGTTATAATTATACGGAATGAAATTTAAAAAATATCTAAATTAATTTAAAGATATTATCTATCTATTTATACCATGCATTTATTCACTCTGTTTTATGATAAGATTTAATTAACTCAAAAGTTAATAATAAAGTCCTTGAAAAATTAAAAAAAAAGCTAATTTTTGGGGCTTTGCGAACTTCGCAAGAACAGGCCTTTTTTATGTTCCCATTTTGTAATGACAATATTTAACATTTTTCTAATTTTTTTTTCTAAAGTTTATATTGAACATCACTAGAAACATTTCAGTGCGCTTTCATTAACCGTTTTTTTATATTTACTTGCCAATCATGAGTGAAGATGTGACGGATCAGCTAGTATTGTATTATATAATTATATATAATATTATTTTTAGGTGTATGAACTTGACAATATAAGTGAATAACACTTACATAGTTTTATGTTATATAATATAATGAATAACATTTTAAAATTATCTTAATATAATTTTATAAACTCAACAAATAAGTTATTTAAAAATATAGCTTTTAGTATACCTAGTAATATATTATAATCTATGGTATAAGTTGATAATAAACAATGTAGTATGTACCTACCTAATGTAAAATATTATTTCTATAAATTATTTCATTAATCATTACTTTGCTCTAAATTTGTTTTTTTTTCAGTCAAAATCCAACATACCTCTATAAATGATTCCAACAATAAAACAGTTTTAATATCTGGAAACACTATTTTAATTGCTTTTGTGATTACTGCTTCTCGGTCAGTAACATTTTTAATCCTATGTTACCAAGTGCATCTAACAAAACAGTTTCAAAAAAGTTTTATGAACTTCATACTTTTTTGCATGGTGCATAATATATGCTAATGGTTAAGTGGTTTGTTTTCAAATAATGGATGTTTAAAAATTAGTATTAACAAATAAAAATCACTGATATTGAAAATGGTGTCATAACTCAAGACTAATTCAGATAAATGATTAATAGTTAACAGTTGTGAATAGCTATGTCATGTTTTCAGTCATCATACTCATCAAAACTACAACAAAGTTTAGAATAAGTTGCATGTTTTGAATAAAGTTTGACACTTCCTCATGTAATAAGTATAACCCAAATAGTTAAGTCTTAATTTGTTTAAGAATTTTAACAAAAAACAAAATTTATTTGAGATAAAATAGTTACATGGGTTATGATGTAAAACTATGAATACCTTAAATGGTAAAAAAATTAATGTGTCTTTTCGATAAACATTTTTTTTTTTTATTTGCTTGTAAAGAATCTTGTATCTAATATATTTTCAAATCATTGGTAGGTAAATAAAAAAAAAAATTGAATTTCTGACTACAATAATTGGTAGTAATTGGTTACTATAATATATTGGTCTAGTAATTAGTGTAGATAATTGCATATATTTCATTGATTTTATACACATATATTATGCATATTTCATATTTTTCTAAGAAATTGATTTTTTTCTTTCTTAGTTTGTATATTTCAATTTGCATTCTTATTTTTACAATACGTAGACAGTTAAGTTTTGTACCTCCTAGTGTATGTTTTCCAAATGTCATTTATTCTATAAGAAATGTAACAAATCTCACGTGACTAATTTAACTATTTTCCTTTGGAGTAGGTATCAATGTTGAAATAATTTTATAATTCATGGATAGAAAACAATTCAATACTTTAATATTTAATTAATTTTATAGATCCTAGATTTTTTGAAGGAAAGTATTATAATAAATTAATAAATATACAATTTATATTTTGTAATAATTTTTATTTTATTTAGGTACCTACTTACACTAATAAATGTAAAAATCATATTATTAGATTTTTGAGATTATAGTAGGCGTAAGCATCAATAATAAAATATTTATTAAATAATAATATAAAATATAATATAGTAGTGATGTTATTATGTCGTTCAAATAACTCGATTGCACAAACATGTTTTTGTTTTTGAATTTATTTTAAAAGTATTGTTTTTGTTGATATTTTATAACTAATATCACACACCAATAATATGGTTTTTATATTAAACTCGTATCAGTCCCTGTAGCGCAGAGGATAGCGCGTTGGACTTCTAATCCAAAGGTCGTGGGTTCGATCCCCACCAGGGATGCATTGGCCAACTACATTTTTTGCACTTTTTTCCTAATATTTATCTTTTAATGTTTTGTTTTATGAAACAATATGATGTTTATTGTTTATTTTGTTATTTTAGTATGAATAAAACGATTTATACAAAATCTTGTTTACAAAATACATAGATAGATTAATTTTTTTTTTTTATAAGAAATTGAGTTCAAATTTTGAAAACAAATTGCCAAAATCACATTTGCTAACTATTTTATAGTAACAAAACTATGAAATGTGCAATTTTTATAGCTTAGATTTGAATATTTAAATGAAGTTTCTTTATTAATATTTCATATCGTAACCAAAAAATTTTAATATTATATTAATATATATATATTTTTTTTTTTTTTTAGATATTTTAAATTCAAATGTAGACAAATCTAACATTTAACAGTAAAATAGAATACTAATGGTAATAAAAATATAAAATATCTATATCCTAGACTTACATATATTATGTAAAGAAATTTACATATTTTCTATAATTCTACAAATTGTTTACACTTATTGAACGATAACTAAATAGGACTTGTGAACTAAATGGAAGAAGACTTTTAGATTTATATTTATTACGTAATGTTTATGAAATAAATAATAAAGTAATTAACGAATTATCCAGTATTGTGCATTCAATAAACGGTAATCATTGTTACCCGATCTTATTATAAAGTGCAAATTAAAAAAAAAATACGTACTCCACAATTAAAATGTTATATATTAACATAGGTAGTGAAGTAATTTCGTTCATATCGATATATTTTTGTCTACTAAATTCAACATTGTACACATACATCTGAAAATAAATATAATTATTACGTATCCATTAATATTATAATACTATATAGTATATATACTATTGAAGCATATAGTTTTAACTTAAATAAGATTTTTAAAATTATTTCTTAAATTTTATTTACCTGTTTACTGTCGCTTTTATTTTAATAATCGTGTAATAGAAAAGAAATATATTTTTCACGTATCATTATATCTATTATACATCTAAAATTTCCCATGTCCTTTGTGAATACTAATGACAGCTAAGTAATGTGGATAATATAGGAAAGCGTAAAAGACACAAAAACACTTAGTGTCTGTTTGCAAAGTATTCTTAAAAAATAATTTACTGAAAATAAATATTTAAAATTAGAAGGAAGATATTTAAAATTAAAATTAAGTTTTGTAAAACAGAACTTCTACTAAAAAAAAACTAATAGTGCACTAAAAATGAAAAAATTAACAGATAAATAATTGAAGAACAAAAATAATATAAATCATGAGTTTGTGTTCAAATAACTTAACTGACTGATGATAAACATTAGGTTTAAATATTATAGTGATATATTTATTATTTTAATTAGCCAGCACAGTGTTATGATTATTGATTAAACTGATCATTAATTTTTAGCCAACATGCTTACAATATTATAATATGACTATTGAGTATGGTCCGAATACCTATATAATAAAAATGATATGTTACATAATATGGTACCGCGAAAAAATAACCCCGGAAAAAATAACTCCGGAAATTTAGACCCCGAAAAAAAGAACCCCGAAAAAATAACCACGGAAAAAAAACCCGTTATATCAGTTAAGATTATATGATCGAGTCTTATTTCATTATTGTTCAAAAAATATAGATAATATTTACTATCTACACTCTACAGTAATTTATATTTATTATATTATTATGGCAGTGCTACTACGTAGATTAGATTATATTGATTATAAAATTTGTCAAGTCCTGTGTGTGTTCATTTCTCAGTATTCGGTACTACAGATGGCTTTCGTATATTATATATTTCTCTGTGCTTTGTTTTGAATAGTATTATACTGTTATGGATATTCTAGATATTTTTGAGAGCCAGAAGGGCAAAGAAAAGTTGACATTCAAAAAGTATATGTATGTTGTACACAAAGAGTGTATAAATTTCATAAGGTGGAAATGTTGCAAAAAAAAATAGCCACAAGTGTCCGTGTATTTTAAAAACTTCTCTAGATAAAAAACGTTTAATTAAAATTGATCATGAACATAACCATTTGTCGTGTCAAAATGAAATTGATGCCGCAAAAATTCAAATTCAAATTAAAAAACGGGCCAAAATGACAAAGTCTACGCCAGCACAGTTGTTTTCAGAAGCTATGACGGGTCTTTCGCTCTTTCGGAAAGTATACTTGAAGAACTTCCGAAAGAAAAATCTGTAAAATAAACAATTCAAAATCAAAGGACTTAGAGTTTTTCAATAGTACCTGAAAATCTAACAGATTTAAAAATAGAAGGTATGTACTTTGAACGGTTAAGCTCGAAAAATGTTTCAAGTTTAACCGTTCGACGTTTTCCAGCAATATTTCCTCCTGAAACTTGAAATGTTCACCAAACAACTAGGGAAAATAATCAACGTACCAATAATGTTTGCGAGTCATGGAACAATATAGATTTAATCATTTAGTCGGAGTAAAACATCCATCGATTTGGACATTGATTAATAAAATAAAAAATGAAATGTCGGCTGACCGTGCAAAACTTGCTTTGCAAAATGTAGGAGAGTCCAAAACTAAATGTTCTAAATCAAAAACCGCTCAAAAGAGATTAAAAACCTTGTGTGAACGGTTAAATTCAAACGAAATTGAAGTAGACATGTTTTTGAAAAAAATATCCTTTAATTTAAGAAAACGATTATAAAATAGATATTAATATTATATATATTTTTTAAATATTATTATTTACCGTGACTGAAAATTTTGACTAAATATTTGTTTTAAATTATTATTATATTATATTGTGTTATACATTTATGGTGAATATTTTTTATTTATTATATATATTATTATAGGGTTATTTTTTCCGTGGTTATTTTTTCACAGGGTTATTTTTTATGGGTTTTTTTTCGGGGTTATTTTTTCTGGGGATATTTATTAGGCAAATCGTTACATGTTGCGTTATTAAAGTGCAGTACAATGCCAAAACATAGATTATACACCAGAGATGTACAATGAAGCATTGGTCTTGATCGAGGATTTATGTGTTCTTATTTCAAATTTACCACTTAATCATTATGGTATGCCATCACCTAATCGTCCAGCCACCGACTTAGTCAATACCGATTTACAACGAGAAAATCAATATGACCATGGAAGTTTAGCAACAATTATCATGAACAGTGAACCATTACTGACAGCAGAACTAAAAATTATTTATGATCGGATTATGCTGGCTGTTGCTGCTGAACAAGGCGGTTTTTTTTTCTTGGATGCACCCGGTGGAACCGGTAAGACATTTTTAATATCGTTGATTCTTGCCAAAATACGGTCGCAACAAAAAATCGCATTAGCAGTAGCATCGTCAGGCATTGCCACACTTTTTCAATAATTGTACAAACATTTTTATATTATTTTTATTTAACCTCCATTGAAAATTATTTTTCAAACAATGTCCATTTGTGGTTTAGATTTGGAAAATCCATGTTTTTCTCATGGGCAACTATATGTTGCGTGTTTACGTGTTGGGAAACCGTCGAATCTATTTGTGTTAGCTAAAGACAGGTTAACCAAAAACATTGTGCACCGGTTGGTGTTAAATTAAATTGAAATTGAAAGTATTTATAATTCAAAAAAATAGATATTAATGTTTAAAAGTTTAAGACTGTCTGCCTTGCCTATCTCATTCATGAGTTTAAGCGTCACATTTTATTTACTGTATTATACTGTAATATACTTATATTTTTATAAAATTAAATGGAAATAATAAATCTGATAAATTTTTATTTTGTACCTATTGATTTCTGCTTAATATCAAGTGTAAGAACATTTTAATTAATTGTGTTCAACGTACTTCCCCTTCAAATCTCAATCCAGTGAATTTGTATACCAACATCAACATTTTCGTCTTAGTTAGTAAATAATTTCATTGTACTTAAGGGTTATAGTAGTAGAAAGTCAAATAAGGAGATCACCATATTTTTTTACAAATACCATCTGTGTGAAAAAGCATAGTGGACTCCGTGACTGATGTTCTCTTATTGTTCCTCTTAATGTAATATAACAAAAACTTTAGCCACAGCAACGCGTGGCCGGGTCAGCTAGTTTATTTACATAATTAATTAACATTAATTCGGACAAAGAGAATACATAAAATTATACAAATTAACTACAGGAAAAGGCAGTTATTATAGAATAATAAAATTATTTTTGCAAAGTAGTTATTTATTCAAAACCTAGACACAAACAGTGAAGATTTAATTTGTTACCAAAATAAAAGTTAAAAGTGAGTTCGTTGGGTTTCATTAATAAACAACTTGAATGTTCATTTAAGCAATATGATTACAATTAATGGAAAAGTATATAAAAAATGGTAGAACTAGTAATAAAAACAGAAACATGCCAGTTTATTTTTAAAATATTTCGGAACTATTTTTTTAACTATTTAATAATTTACGAAAAAAAGATATATCATTGAATATTCGTTTAGATGTACTCAAGAATGTGCATATCAAGTTCGATTCTTAAGTTTTAATTTTTAATTATATAATTATTAATTAGTATTATATTGAAACATCATTATAGCCATTTATAAGTGTACGGTGTATTGGTGGGGTAAATAATCAAATATATGGGGATGAAATATGAATAAATATTTATTTTGATTATTATCATCGTAGTTAGACTTCTGAGAATACCCGTGTATTGCAGCCAATAGGTAGGTGCCGGTTATACGACAACGTCACAATGGCACAGATAATGGATTACATACACATATGAACATATATACAGTACTCATATAATGACACCATTCAAACATGCATGTAATATGAACTGCTTAAACATTACTCCTTAAAACATGCTATGCTCCAACCCCTTTAGTGTTAAGTTTTTCTTTAACGCATATACAATTACGTCAAATGTTTTTTAATGGTCTTAAATTAAGAGAAGGCTATTTACATAGTACATATTATCAATAAAAAATAATTAGTATGCTGTGTGTGATATATGTATAGTCAAGAAATTAATTTATTAACTAAACAACAATATTTTGTAATAAAAAAATAATACGTATAAACTTTTCAAGATTTACACAATTTGTACTATTTGGCACAATAGTATGTGATGACAGGAAAAAAAGAATTATCGAATATTAGAAATAATAAACCACCCATTAATGACACTTGACTGGGAGTTGTTTGGTTATCTATATTATATAATTAATAATTATATATCTATCTATTACAGATAATCATGTATAATATATTGTATAAATAATTATATATTTAATTTTAATAGTTAATTTTCTAAAAAGTTATGGTAAAAGTTCTTTTTAAGACAATGTCTAAGAACACCAGATAATGTAAGAGTGGATAGGTTTTTTATGAGTGAATTTTAGTGTGTTTGGAGACGGGTATAAAAGTTTTTGTAGAAACGTGCAGCTTCTTTAGTCACAGTTTTCATTGAGAGGTAGTTATGTAAAGTGTAATTAGATACATTGAGTAAGCCGTTTGTATTTGAAAGCGATCAGAGCAATACAAATTTCACCCCCAACTAATTCAATTAAGGCTTCACGCGTTTTCGAAAATTCAATTACGCCTTTTACAAAAATCAGCGATGGTGGTTTAATTTAATTGGTGATATTAGATGTTTCTAGAGTAAAGTTTGATTTTGGATTAGAGCCCGCAGTGTAATTTCCTAAGCACTTCGTAGCGATTAGCCGTTAAAAATAATTTTTTATTATTTTTTATACTTGATATACTTGAAGTAGGATCAGTAGAATTTGTATTATTGTACATGTTATCATATACAAGTGTAGAACTTAAATCTGAAGGTTTCATCATAGAAATGTTTGCATTGTTTTTAATTAGAGAAGCTGTCTGTATAATAGTGTTGTCAATTTTAATTTTATTTACAACTTGTTTACTTTTTACTTTTGGTGATATCTATGTGTTGGAAGACCGCAGCATGTTAAATAACTGAGCAAAGATCGCGTATTGCCGCACTGGTCTTCGTTGCAACTATAGCGCTACGGTTATCGAGTAAACGATAGTCAGCAATTCTGTGATACGCATGCCATGACGTCAGCGGGCAGGAACATTTATAACAGTTGTAACTAGTTTCAAGATTTGGCCGATAAAAATCCTTGCCGGCTAATGTCATATTACCATATAATAAATGAAAATGTATTTATTATTCCATGAATGCGCTTTTTAGAACGGGTTTTAGTATTATTGCTGACATACCTGAATATTTAGCCATGCGATATACGTTATTGATTTTACGCACAATGATTTATTTATATTTGAAAGACAAAAGAACGTATGAGGCAGACTTCTAGTTTTATAATTTATATGTATAATTAAAAAAGATAGACAATTGTAATTTTTTACGTACTAATTACGACGCATTTGGATACGAAAGAGGACGGTATCATATAATTAAGATGAGTGTAATAGTTACGTATGCGGCGACTTATGTGTAATACGCGACAAAAAAATGTTAATGAATTTTAAATTGCGTATTAGTTAATATTGTATGATATACGTAAATATATATATTATTATAATAATTAAATACTAATAATATAAAAAATTCAATAATTTCGTATGACATATCAATCCACCATAATACCAAAAGTAAAATAAATGATTTAATAACTATATCAAAAAAATATATCATGAAATATATTAAATGATATAGCCATATAGTTTGACAAATCATCACCGTTCAAAATTGTTTTTTTTGTAAACAATGATGTTGGATCCATAATCTGTCTCACGAAGCAATAAAAGAAAAATACTGTTTCGCGCACATAAACTGAGCTACAAACACCAGTGTTGACCGAATTATGTGGTGGGAGTATTAGGCGCGAAGTAGTGTATGAATGCGCAAGAATATCGGGTTTTGTCAAAACGCAGTACCTTTCTTTCACGAGACAAATTATTTAGTGGAGGCAAGTGAGTATCCTCGTTTTTTATTTTTGTATAATAAAGGTGGTCAATTTCAAAGACGTTTTTGTTGTTGATATCAGACTCAAAATCGACGAAGAAGAGCGGGAGAAATTGTTTGGTATTTCGTTAGAGAATAATATTTATAACGTTTAGAGGACGTGTGTGGCGTGTCCTAGAGTTAAGAGTTCTTTTGAGTTATTTTTTTATTTCAGTAATTGGGGATAATTATGAAGATAACTATTCTAAAAACATTATTTTATTTTAATTGGTATGTATGAAAAGCAGTTTCATTATTTTAGAGACATTATTAATGAAACGATAAGAATCACGTGAAGTAGTAGAAAGTTTGATGCCGTTGATAGAACGTTTACATAAAAATGGTTTCATTTTTGTAAGCTGCTTAAACATGTTCATAGAAAACTTTTGTAACGATATACAGGTTACTGACGCGTCATTTATGTCACACTATGCGATTTTGCTTAAGTAAGAAGAACATAGAGTATGAGAATATTAATCATTGATTTAGCCGACAGTCGAGTTCAGGTCGTTAAGTAGAGAAAACAGTCATATCTATATTTTTAAGTAACATTTTTAAATTTGATTTACTGTAGGTATAATAACCTACTTTATAGATAAATCATAATATTTCAATCATTACTTCAACTTGTACTCCGCTACTCCCGTGGTCTTTGATAAACTACCCTTAATAACAGGGTTACTCAGGTGATATTTTATTGTATAATGTTATTAATATTTAATCATATAATAAACCTTGTATACGTTACTATATTGTTTCTATTGTGTTAGTCTACAGACTATGACCTTAGTCTATGACCTTGCAGGTCATTCGTTTTTAGGACTTGTAAAATATACAATTTAGAAACTCTATTTGTATCGACTCAACAATTCGGTTCTCAAGATTGGTTCGTGTAGTGGGAATTACTAATCAACTACTCCTTAACTGGATAGAATTAGATATAAATATTGACAGCCACTTGATTTGAATAAACGGGTAGGTGTGTTGCAATTTGTAATCGTTAACAATACGAATAAAAATAGATGGTGGAGGTTTAATATGTGTGGAGGAGTTCTTGTGTACTCAGATTCTTTATCGATTTTTCGGATTCTATAATGTTTTCGTATAGAATCGATGGACCCGCAAATAGAGTGAAACGATTTTGCGAAACAAAAAATTTTGTGTTCAGTTGGTATTTTGAGTTTAAATGGCGATAGAAGGAGATGTGTTTGGACATTCTTAGGGTCAATAATTCGAATATTATTGGGATTTGAGTTCGAAGTTTGGGTTGGTAAACGATTTGGTACGGTCTGTGTACATGAGTTAAGAATAATTAGTGGAGGTAAGACAGATTTAGATTTATGTGAGGAACATATTGGGTTAATATATAATACGTTATGTTAACGTATGGTCAATAAAACAATTAGCCGAGATGGTTGACCGTGTGAAGTGCTGAGTAAATAACGATATAATAGGAAATTCATTTTAAGTTACCTAAGATTATGATAGGAGCAGCTTCAGTTAAATAATGTGCTAGATATGTTTTGTGTAGTGCACTTTTAACTTTTTAAATGAAAAAATCGATGCTGAATTTAATTTGTAATTAGCTGAATACTTGGCTTCGCTCGTGTGTGTTTTGTGCTTTCTCAAAATGACTGTAATAACGAATAAAATTAAACAGTGAATAATAGTATTTGGTACAACTTTGTGAAAAAAAATTGGAAAAATGTTAAATAGTGTCGTCACAAAACGGAACATAAAAAAGGATTGTCCTTATATAATATATATAAGGATAAAAAAAATATAGAGCAATTTAGTATTGTCCGATGTGTGTAAGTTAACGGTCATCACAAGGGAATAAAATTACTTAAACATTTTCTTTCATTTTTGGATTATGTTTAGCCAAAGCAATTTTAGTACAATTGATAGAATTAATATAATTTTACGAAAAACCAAACGTCTATAAAGCTTTTTTTAAATATTGAAAAACTTTCGAGACTAAAATATAAATGAGACTTTATCCGATTCAATGTATAAAGCTAAAATATCAGGCATAAAAATTTAATTTCTAAAAGTTAGATTACGAAAGATGAAACCTTTTCCCAGAGAAATTACAGAATATGAGTTTCATAGAATTATAGTATGATGAAAAAAAATTTTATTAATAATTAAAATTTTAAAAATATTATTGAAGCTTTTTAATTTTTAAATCCAATTTATTCTTGTTCTTTGCCTATGGAATACTTGAAAAAATTTGAAGTCGATTTATTCAATAAATATGAAAATGACCTTCACAAATTTGATTTGATTTCAAAATTAAAAAGCATAAAAATGCATGTTTACAACTTAGAAGCAATTTTAAAAATAGCAAGCTTTTTTAAAATATTGAATTTCATTTATAAAAATAAACTTTAAGTTGTTTGCTAAATATATCTTACAATGCCAGTTATTTTTGCTTTATATGGACGAAACTTTAGCGAAATAAAATCAATAAAAATATGTCTACGATCTACTACAGAGCAAGAAAGACTTAACCACTTTTGCAGGACAAACCAATTATGAAGATATAATCAATGGTTTTGCTGCAAAACAGAATAGAAAAAATTCATTTTTAAATTTCTATTTATTCAGAAATATAATCATTTCATTAAATTAAAATAATTTTTTTTTAAATTTATGTTTAAGCATTATATTGACATATTCTATAGTATATATGTTACATATACAAAGATAATGGTTTAAATAAAAATAAGTTTTTTGTTTTATATTTAAACATTTTGTCTTATGTCAACATCCGGCACACTGTATAGCTCTATTCAAGGGCACTGCATTTTTATTAGCACCGGGCGTCAAATGTTCTGGATCCGGTAGTGAATACTGTATTATATTATGTTCATTACACAATACGTGGGCTGAGAGTAAAAAGGTTCTATGTTTTTTTTTTCGAAATTGAGGTTTTCAAATATTCCTAATACGTTTTCAATGGCGCATGTTTTAAGCTAGAAAATATGTTGATACGAGTAAATAATGAATGAGATACGCAAAGCAAAAAGGTTCTATGTCTTTGAAATTAATATAGTCGTTATTTTTGAATGTACTAGATAGAATCATTTTACTCCATAACTTTTTTTGAGAATAAAAAGGTTCTATTTTGTATTACAAAAAAATTATTAAGAGTATAAGAGTCCTATCCTTTGTTATTACTACCAATAACACAATAATTTATATTAATATTATGTCGATACGATAATATTATATTGTGCCGTGGTCAAAACAAGACTTGTTTCCCATCCCGCCAATTGGATATAATAAGAGTGCGTGTTATTTTAATATTGTTATCAGTTTATGGGACTGTTATGGAATACAATTTATAAATAGATTGTTTGCTGGATAGTGGATATCTACTTACAAATTCATATTCATAGTTTTGTTTATAGTTTTTTTTTCATAAAATATCATAGTATTATAATGTGGTGAAAGTATAATATTATAGAATAAAATAAAATAAATTGAAATACATCGCTAAAATGAATTTGAGGAAGAGGACTCTACAAATATTTAATATGTTGGCCTGACTGATCAAAATTGTGTAATGGGCTATAGGGTAAATAGGTTCTATCTATTAAATACAAAATATTTAGCGAGTAAAATAGTCCTTTGTATAGAACCTTTTTACTCTAAACTGTTTTTTTGTTGTTTTTTATTTTTAGCGAATCAACTAAAATAGTGAGATGCTATATTCGCATGTTATATTGTTATAGAAAACCTGCTTTATTTTTTGATATCAATTATAAACAATTATCCCTATATGATAAAAAAATATTTGACAACAAACCTTAAAAATGTTCTCCTGAAAAATTAGATATTTTGACATAGAACCTTTTTACTCTCAGCCCGCGAATAGTCAATGTGGAATCCAGAACAGAGATGCATTCATAAATCACAATAGTAGTCTAGTAGACGAATATAATAAGGAAACACATTAATCGCTAGTCAACCAAGCCATTGAAATACCAAACCAACCAAATTAAACATATAATTGAGTAAATACTAAGTATATTACTATTATAATAAAATATGTTAAATCCGTAGTACTTGTAACAAGATTCACAATCAAATAGTTTATCTACTATTGGGTTATCTTTTAGGTTAACTGTATAGGTCATATAGGTATTTTAAATTTTAACTGTCTGCTTGAATGACGAACCGATACTTTAAATATAATCTATAGGTACCTAGATTAAAATAATGATTATTAGTTTATAATTAGGTAGGTGTAATGTAGCAAATAAAATAAATTTAGTATGATATGCGTAGGCATATAGTGTATACATAGATAACCTAATAGTTGAACCTGATTAATTAAAACAGATTAAATTAAAAATTAGCCTACCAGCCTTGTATACAAATATAGTAGTATTAGTTTTTGTTTTCCATAAATGTCTTACTTGATTTAGATCAGTTAATTTGAACCAAACAATTACTTTTATTTTTAAATTTTGAGCATTATGAACAAATACATTTTATGTTTTATAATGATGTGTATTTTTAATGTATTTCATTTTTCTTATCTTTGTTTGAAAATCTAATAACATCTGTTACAGCTGTTTTTAAAAATGTCAATAAGTACTTATGATTTCGAAAATTTGTTTATACGATAAATATATTCATTTATTATTTGTGATAGGATACTACCGTTTACCATTTCAGTAAAATAATTTAAAACCGTAAGGGAATAATGTTATAATACGATATTATTACACGTCTCTCAATGAGTTGTTTCAATGCAATATATTAACCTGTACCTTGTAGTCTTCGCATTTACGAAATTGACTGAAATATTTAATATTTTAAATATATAAATTATCTGTTTAAAATATCAATATGATTCTTATGATTTAAAATTTAAAACTTGTACTAAAAGTGTAAATTAAAGTTTTTAGGTAAATTATAATTTTCTATACGCAACGATTTTTCGATAAATTTTACTTTATTTTAATTATACTATGAACCTATTCACACAGTTTTACGATGTGTTAGTAATAATAATAAATCATAGTATGTAATATTATTATAATAATAAATAATATAAATAATAATATATGCAATATTTTGAAAAAAAATATCTTAAACTACTATATTCATAGAAGTATTATGGATAAATTATAAAATATCCTTAAAAATAGAGTAAGAGGTGTCAGATTTCTGTTCAGATTGTTAGTCGTGTATACATGTGTGATGATTTATTGTTGAATTCAAATTATACAATTCTATTCCAATGACCTACTCAATGACAAGGTATACATCTACTACACAGTAACACAGCAGAACGACTTTCCATTTTTTTCGTATTTTGTAAAAAAAAATCAAAAAAAAAAAAATCGATAGGACAATTATTATTAGGGATTTAATAGCAATAAAAATTACAGTTTATATTATATTTATAATTAGTTTATATTGATTCAAATTTTATTAAATTATAATTTATACATTATATATATTTTAATTAGATATTTTTATTTTATATTGTTTGTGAAAAAGTGATTAGCCTTTATAAAGAATCAAACGCACCGCCATTTACATTTATAAAATAATTATGCTCATAGCGTGCGCACGGGGGGAGGGGGTAGGTCGCGGCCCCCCTGTGTTCTCTGACTTTTTCTTTAATAAATGCATAGATTACTATACTAAATAGCGAACATTTTTACATTTTATATGAAAAAAGTGAAGTCAGTTTCAATTTCATAATGGAGATATCTGTGAATAACAGTAATAACGTTATTAATTAATCAGTTACCATCGATCAAATGATTTATTGTCATAGAATACTTTACAATCCACTTTGATATCAGATAGCGGTTTATTTATTTTTTTATCAAAGTGTACCTACCTATCAACTACTTACATATTTACGTCATTTCACGATTGAAACTTGTAAATAATATTATACCTAACTAGTAAATAAACTTTTATAATGAGTAAAAAAAAGAACCTGCATATAATATAAAAATTGATGATGTAATTGATCCATACAAAAACCTTACACCCGTGGACAGAATGATGGAGTTATAAATAGCTATGTAAATAAGGATTTCTTATGTATAAATTGAGTAAGATATAATGATTTTTTAATATATATTCATTTTTATTATTCTTATGTATTTTAATATCTTTCAATAATATTTATTTTTATATTTGCATATCTATTGAATTAAACAAATACTTTATAAAGTTAACAATTAAATATTTAATTATTAGGGCTCGGAACTTGATGATCTAAAAATCTTTAAAAAATGCACTCAAAAAAATAGCTATTAAAATTATTTATTAACACCAAAAAATGATCCTAAAAATACCAAAAATAACATAACATTTTCGTAAATTATGTTTTTTAATAATAAATTATCAAAAAAAAAAAAAATCATTATTTTTTAATTAATATTTTTTAATCATTCATTTATTATTTTATTCATCTGGATTTCAAGTTAATATTTTTATGTATTAAATGTTTTTATTTTTACAGACATCTTAAATTAAGTTTAAAACGGAGATAAGAAATAATGTCAGTAATACAAAATAATTACAAAAAATAAATCGGTATTTTCAGAAAAATAATTAAAAGAATGGGCTGTAAGCAATACGTTAGTTTTTTTTCTAATATCTAGTTTTGTCAAAATAATATGAAAGAAAAATATAAAAAATGCAAATATATCTATAAAAATGCAAAAAATGCATCAAAATCAGTAAAAAATGTTTGTATAATCAAAAATTACCAAAAAATGCAAAAAAAGTACAAAATTAAAGTGGTTCCATTGAATTTTACATAATATAAGCCACATTTCTGTAAAGATAAACCGTATTATCGAGCATTATCGTTTACGAATAAATGCATTAGAAATTTAGAAAAAAAGATACAAATGCATCAAGTTCTGGGCTCTATTAATTATTCTAATACCTAATCATTAGTATAAGAATTTTTGATTCAGACCTCTTTTTGAACATTTTATAGGACCCCTGTGGACAAAGTCTACGCACGCCTGTGGTTAGGTTTTTATAGTCTATATTCTTATGCATAACCATAGGCGTGTGTAAACTTTGTCCGCAGGGGGCCCCCATAAAGGGCAGGACTCGTTTGGACGAATTGTTTTAAAACATAACTCGTTTTGACCAGTTTTGAATAGCCGTTTGAACTAAAAAATATTACTTTTGTATAACTCATAAAAGTTTCCTTCCCATTTTATTTTTAACAGGCTTAGGATTGTCTTTGTCATGGTTAAAAATGCTGCTTCTTATTTTTATTATTATTGTTGTTATTATATTTTTTTTTATAATAATGTGTATGGTTACTTAGTTTTATAGATAAAAATATTAAAAAATAAATAGGTACAATATAAAATTTGTTAAATTATTAATTTTTTTAAATACGACTCGACTGAATTACGAAAATGTTTTTTTTCATGAACTATTTAAATTCGAGCTGCTTGAAACATTTGTCCAATAATCTTCAAGTACGTAAATTGAGATATCTGACCATTCTTATAGTGTGTCCATCGTGCATGTAATGTGTTGTTTTTTAAGTGTATCATTCCTTTGAACACTAATTTTATTATTTGAAATTGATGATATTTGCAGCATAATTTGAACTTTGAAATTGTTGAGAACGTCAATTACTTGGAAAATATTTGGATGGGGAGTATAAAATTGTGAATTATAATGAGAGTGAAAGATTTAGGACCATTTGTTGTACGTGGGGAATCGGAAGGTTCTGCTGCCCAAATAGAAGGATGAAAATCTGCATCTTCTGATATGTAATAATTCAAAACATAGTCAGAAAAGTGAGCAACGTGTTTGATATTGAGAGCAATAGGCCAATAGACATCAATTGAGCATACTCATCTCTAATTTCAGATGGTGGTAAAAAAGCTAACCCATAAAAATATTTTAACCACTTTCCAACTTATGAGTTTTCTTCTTTGTATTTACTATGTAAATAATAATGTTTTTGAATTTTACGATAAGAACTTTGGCTTAAACGAAAAAAGCATCACACAATTTTACAATTAGGAAATGTATTTTAAACAGCACATTGTACAGGTTTTTCGAAATCTGCATGGAAATTTTTTATATCTATAATTATTTAAAAGTAAAATGTACTAAAAAAAAAATTGGCCCAAACGGGTTCAAAAAATACTGCTCAAAATGGGTTGCATTTTTATTAGTGACCCAAACGTGTCTCATCCAACCTAAATAATAGATAATAAGTGATTTAATATTTAAATTAAAACAATTTTAGATCATGTCGTTCGCCACTGTAGTTTACTAAAGATGTAATGAGTAAGTTTGATTCTCATTTGCTGTACTTACCTATTAAACAAAAAGAATTCTATAAAATATACTTTTTTTATAAATTTTGTGTTTTCAATTCTTATTTTATATTATCTTGAATATTATCTATCATATTATTTGTGTGATAAGAAATATATTGTTTCGATTTTTCATGCAAAATAATTTATTGGCATTACAATTTATTTTGACTGTTTAGTGTTCATTGATACCTAGTTAATTGGCTATTTAATATGCAACCGAAAAACCAACATTCTTAGTAATAAACTAAATAAACTAAAACGATTTTACAAAATTTTTGTAAATTTTTTTTTTTTTAAATAATTAGGTAGTGAATATGTTATTGGGTTTGACTACAAATTTTTTGTTGCAAGTATAAAATAGAATATGTAATTTTATTAGTGGATTGTTGATCAAAATATGTTGTTATGTTGTTAAACTTGTTGATATGATCTAAAAGTGTCAAAAAGAATTATTGATATAAAAAAAAAAAATCAAATTTTTGATAAAAATAAATCTTAATCAATAAACATGTAACAAACAATTTAATTACAATTTACCTACTGTCGTACAAAATATGTAAAAACTCGTAAATTGCAATAGTTTCATGTTATTGAAATTAGAGCACCCACAGGTCACACTATAAAGTTTGTAAATTGATATGTTCTGATAAATATATGTAGCTATTGAAAACATTTTAACTAAAAAAACGAATTTAAAAATTAAATTAATGAGGCATCCAAAGTTAAAATTTGATAGCGTTTCTTACTGTGTACTCGATCATAATAATATATAATATTAAATATATCATCATAGTTTTGTTTTTTTGGTTTAGTATTTTAATATTAAAAACAAATCAAATCTAGCATTGATCGATGTTTGGGCTCTTTTAAAATTTAAAAATACAAAATTGGATATGTGATATTTTGTGTATGAAATATGTAATGCATAAATATGAGAAATTAAAAAAAAAAAAAAACAAAATGATACAGGACTTTAATAATTATAGTACGTGTTACGTTTTCAATTACGATTAATATTCTTACTAGAGCTCGGAAGTTGTATGAGCTAAAAAAAAATATGCTTGTAAATGTGCGCGAAAAAATTACAAAATATACATTAAAAATGATGTTAAATATGCAAAAATTTGTTCTAAATTACAAAAAAAAATTACATCGAATTTTGTTAATAAATTAATAAAATAATAATAAATATATAAAAACTGTTTATAACTGAAAAAGAATTAACTGGTTAGCATGTAATCAGTTAATACAGCTGGTTGGCATTTCGACATCTTATTGAGCTGAAACTATAATTAAATATATTTTTTCAGTATTTTCGAAATCACGATAAATACCTTCGTTGATAATTTTGAGTTATATATTTAATATTAATTGAAATATACAGGTTAAAAAAGAAAAAAAATCAATTTTTTTAGAAAAATATAAAATATGCACTTTTTTAGCAAAATTGATAAAATATGCAAAATATGCATTTTCAATTTTCAATTTTCTAACTCTCCGTTGCACAGTTCAGATTTCTAGCACGGTCTGCTATAAATTGAGAACATACAGAATAATATGTAATTCTTACAATTTCCGAGCCTTAATTATTACGTTAACTATATTAAATAGATATATTCTCGATAAATGTTGTTTTTGAAACCAGCACAACTACTTGAAGAATTTTAGTTTTTTTTTGTTATCGAGGTATAATTTATTAGGTATATTTTATTTATATATATAATACAATACGCATTGTCATACATAGGGGTAAGATTTTAGGGTTTTAACCCCCTTTGATATTTTTTCCTTCTACAGATAATTTAATTTTTTTTAAATATTTAAAATCTTTTTGTGCTATTTGTGGAAATTTTTAATTTTTTTAATTTTATTTTATAAATGGCGTTAAAAACATGACTGCTGAGTAAAAATTAATAATGCTTGAATTTTTTTGTAGCTAAGGCTTGAAAATTTAAAACGATGTTTCTTACAGGTAACTTATACTAGAACTAAAAAAATCTTAAAAATAGACAAGCACAATTATTATTTATACATATCTGTAATTCAGATTTGGACTTATTATTAAACTTAACAGAATTTATATTATATTATATAATGAGACTTAAATCTTTTACGTTTACTATGAATTTTAAGATACGCACTGGCATTTTCGAAACTTGTTAATTAATTTTAAAGTATTATCTAATAATTATAATATAAATCTACTATTTACTAATCAGTATTCATACTGTTCTATGCTATTTACAATAAGATATTATAATTACGAGTGTTGATAACACTAATATAAAAAATATAAAATAGAATAAAATATATATTATTTTAATAATTAAAATAATTAAATATTAATAACATAATAAATGCATTCTTTTCTGAAAAAATATATCAACCTACCGTAATACTATGAATAAAATAAATAACTTTAATATCTATTTCAAAAAACCTAGCATAAAATATACTTACCTATTAATATTTATTGCAGACAATGTTGACACTTCTCCTTTCTAAATCATTTATCGTTTACAATGATGCATCACTAAATTCAATTTCACATCCACAATAGTGATCCACTAAACACCAAATATAAAGCAGAGGGATTCCCCCCAGTCTACCTTTATATATCTTATGATAGTGAAAATGTTATTTAATTCAGTATATTAGTAATTAATGTGTTGCTCAGTATGCCTTATATGCCAAATAAACAACAATTGTGAACTTTTTCTGTTACCAAGTATTTAATTGTTTTACAAATATTTATATAAATGGTTAGATATTCACTGAATCTCTGACTTCAGTATAACATCACTGTATTTTTTTTCTAGTTAAAACCTTTTAAATAATTCATTAATATTATTCCTATAATCATGTACAAAATGATGTTTCAAAAATAAAGTTTCATCGGTATATTTTATATTATGATAATCTAACGTGAACTAGATCTATTATGTAACATTTTATAATATAATCTAATAGTTGCATAGGTACTATGATTTTAATTAGTTGTTTATCTGCATGATCATTTATACGTCTTGTATTTGAAGGTTACTGCTCTCAACACTTTAGTGTATGTGTTTATATACGAATATTTAGCGTTGTCTATTAAAAGGTAAATCACGGTGAATCAGTTAATGTATTTATTCATTATATTTCATGATTATAATTTTTAAAACCCTCAATACATTTATAAATTTCAAGTCGTATTTTAGCAGTCTACATTGTATAATTTTTATGAAAAGGTATCAACACTGACGATGTATGATAACGATGGTCGGATGGGTCCTTTACTGCAGAGACTGCAAGTGCAAACAACCTATTATTCGTTTTGAAAGCAACGAAAATTCCATTTTATTATTTACATAATGTTTATAATAAAAAAAAAAAAAAAAAACGCTGTCTGTGCGAAGTTCTTCGGCGTACAATTATTTATATAATATTTAACAATTTAAGCCAACCGTAGCATGCATTCTGTATTCACTTTCTCTATCCCCTTTGTTTAGGATGTGTGCAAAAATGATCTACAGAAACAATATAATTTTTTAGACAAATATATTGTTCTTGTTACTTGAAGTTGTTGATGTCTTGTTTATCTGTGCTATGCTCATGTGAGCAAGTGAACATTTAGAGTATATCACAGGATTTAACATGTACAGCTGTATGTCTACATGTAATACATCGTTGATTTTCATAGAAATTTAAATAATTTGTTACGGTCGACGATTTTGACCAATTTTTACATTTTTATTTTTTACGATTTTAGCACACGTATTTATATATTTTATACATAATTTATACAATAATACACATTTGTTTGTAGAGTTACTTATATGAACGTGCAGCATTAACTATACATATTATACACATATATTTGTAAGCATATTAGTACATCACGAACATAATAATGTGAGCTATAAATGTTAGTAGTATATCTAAAGTATGTCAGTACGTGTAGACTTGAGTGTATTTGACTATTGTAAGACATTTAAAGGTGACGATGAACATATCACAATCCCATTAATTAATTTTCTATATAATTATTATTGATAACAAAATCGTTAAATTTTAGCATTAAATTAAATAAAAAAATAATAAAACCATTAGAAAATAGAATAACTTAATAAATTATGAAGCGCTTAACATATTATTTCAAGTTATAAAAGAAATTAAAAATATAATCCACCTATCTCATTGATAAACTTCAAGTGCACCATTGGTAGGTATATTAGATTCTGTTATTTGTATTTCGCGTGGATGGAATATTTTATAAAATATGATTTTTATAACCTTGTTGAATAATATGATAATTACGTATATACAATACAATTGTATTCTCAATCGCCACCATTGTTTAATTCATGACAAACATTTTTTGTATTATATAAATCTACATTAACAAGATTTTTCTTTTTATTATATATAATGTAAAATAAAAATTGCATTTAATATTATGCAATATTAGTGTATTAATTTCATATAGACTGTGTCGGTATTGGAGATTTTTTACAAATAGGTAAAATTAAATGTTGACACCATCAATAATTAAATTATTCTCCAAAATACCACCTCTGAATATTTAAACGAAAAATAAAGATTTTAATTTAATCAAATTTAGATATTTAGTTGTGATTCAAAAAATATAAATCATATAGGAACTCCAGACTATTAAGTATCATTATTTCCTATACCTACTTAATTACATTTTCCGCTATTACGTAGCATATAATAGTCACCTCTGAAGTTAAAATACTTATGAAACAATACGAAAGTCTGATGCCATTTAAATATATGAGCTTAAAAAATTGAAAATCATTACTATGGGACACATTTTGATAAGTTTTTAATAAACGTTTATTTAACTATTGGTTAATACGGTAGAAGTAAACATGTTTGGGTTGTTCGCTAATTACGAAGCATATTTCATATAGTAGTCACGTACAAACTTCAAATAGTTACAAAAAATTAAAATCCGTTGCCCATTGAAAGAAGCAATAGTGTGTAAAAAACCAAAAATCATTACCTCGGACATAATATTTTGATTATTCGAAGTAGAAATATTAATAATGTTAAATTGGAGCATAGGTCAAATACAAGAATCGTGTTGAATTGAGCACTTAGTGTTTGAAAACACGAAAATCATTCGTACCTCGTGGAAATGAGGATAAAGCGTAATATACTAGTGGTCGGGTAGATACAGGTAGAACTAATACTTGCAATATGCGAGTGTTAGGTCGTTGCGTTTAGAATATAGGTATATTCATTATTCATAATCTCTAATCAAGTTCATAGCGTGTACAATATTATATAAGAGAAAATAATGATACGAGCGATCTCACATTGCAAAATAGTATGCAACTCGGCCACCGTTGATCTGCTGGCGTATGGTCGCTGCTACGGAGATCCTCGTGTGTTTGGCTGCGCTCAAGTTCAACTGCACATAAAACATATCATCCGCGACCGTCGGCCCGAGTGCTTGCGAATGTTTGTGTTCACGATTATTGTGTGTGTGTGCATCGGTGTGCAATAGCGATCATATCATAAAAACGATTAGTATCCATATCATCGCAGTAGTCAATCCAGCGGTTACCTATGGGTTCTTATTAAGTAACTTAAGTCAAAACAACACCGATATAATTTAAATCATCGTTTTATCGTCATCTGGTCGACCAAATTCCACTTGTACAGTTGTCGCCAGACTTAAGTCGACATCACACACCTGTCCACGTACCTCAACAATAAATAAAGTTCATTAAATTGTACGTAAAAGTGAAAATCGTATTATTATTTTTTTTTACATAAATTTTTGTATTATTGTTTTCCACGAAACGATAATAATTGCAGTAGTAATATTACATTATTATTTATTATAATTTGCTATGTAACTGACTTACAGTCAGTTGGTGTTTACAAAAAATACGTGAGTGAATGTTTCGAGAAAGATTTTTTTTTGGGTCACTAATCGTCCTTCGGCCTACCATCGGTTACATCGTATATAATATCTACACATTCATAATATTCAGGTAAATCGTATAGATTATTATATATATAATAATATATCTATATATTTATTATCTATGACAATATTATTACGTTTTATAAATTTATTAAAAAACGATAACTTGTTTATTCCATGAACGAAACTACAGTATATGTTTTCGAAATCTAAGCATTATATTACTAAGGCTTGAAAGTTGTAGGAACTAAAAAAAGCAAAATATGCGCATGTAAATATGTACCGCGAAAAAATTACAAAATATACATTGAAAATGACGTTAAATATGTTAATATAACTGGTTGGTATTTTGACATCTCATTGAGTTGAAAATATAATTTAAAATATTTCTTTAGCATTTCTGAAATCACAATAAATACCTTTGTTGATCATTTTGAGTTTTATATTCAATATTAATTAAAATATAAAGGCTAAGAAAGAAAAAAAATCAATGAAATATGCACTTTTTTTAGTTAAAATTAACAAAATATGCATTTTCAATTTTCAATTTTCCAACTCTCCATTGCACAGTTTAAATTTCTAGCTTGGTCTGCTATGAATAATTGAGAGCATACAAAGCAATATGCAATTCTTACAACTTCAGAGCCCTAAAAAAAAAGTGGAGATTATTATGTATATTATATCTACATTTATACAATATAATTAATACAAAAATAATATAATGATATAATCACATTATTTTATCCGAATTTTTTGGCCTTTTTTAGTTCCTACCTACTTGTTTATTTAAATTTCCCTGGCTGAATTTTAATCAACTGTATTAGGATTTAATCTTTGCAGTAAGATCATAATATTTATAATTATACTTTTGATTTACTTATATTTACATAATCATCACTATTTTTCTGTCTCGTTTAATAACATGGGTAACCAATAACTTAATTAAATTATATATTAAACAAATATTTATTGCAATGTGTACTATTATATTTAGAATAGATAAAAGTTATTATATTTCCTCTCTTTTCTTTGACATTTTTTGTTGATATGAATTAGCTGTTACTTAAAATTATTTGTTTAGAAAATAAAGACAATTCTAGCTATCATTTATGCATAACTATTGAATATTAGTAACTTATTTTGTCCGATAATTATAAACACCTAATGGTGCAAGACATTTCTTATTTTAGGTGGGAACCGGGGGAGGGCACTTTATTATTTTCTCAAATTTTTGCAATGTTCGAATAAGCACTTATTACCTATTATTTAATGATTCACTTGTTTAAAAAGTATTTATTATTAATCCGAACGAGATTGGTGAAAGGGATCATTCAAATTACTTATTACTTAAAAAAAAATCAATTATCTTGTAATTTAAATTTTGAAATTAATCTTTATTTATATTGCAGTATTAATTCATAAAATTTGTTGTTGAAAAACACTATGAATACTATCAATATCATTATAATTATGTATATACAGCCAGCTAATATGTTCATATATTGCATGTTATTATGAATACTAATACACGTGTGTATTAGCCCGTTCAGATTAGCCTGTGTTCGGACTAACGACACCCTACTGCAGTATATCTACTTTTGTATGACTACTATTATGTTAACTGTGATACTCATACATTTAATATCGTTGTAAATAATAGATTAATGTATTAATTAATATAAGTATACAGTGAAACCTATGTATAGTAGATACTCATGAGAAATTAAAAAATGTCTTCTTTGGGGAGTTTTCTACTATTGAGAAAACCCTGAAAACCTCTACATATAGTGGACATATGCGAAAAATTACTAAATGTCCACTATACGGAAGCGCTATAGAGAATTGGTTATACATATACATATATTATATTGGTATATATTGAAATATTAATTTATTATTTATTATATATATATAAATATATACATATATATATTAAATGTATGAGTATCATAGTTAACATAATAGTAGTGATACAAAAGTAGATATACTGCAGTAGGGTGTCGTTAGTCCGAACACAGGTTAATCTGAACGGGCTTGGAAATAGCCGTATCGCTATACTAATACACACGTGTATTAGTATTCATAATAACATGCAATATATAAACATATTAGCTGGCTGTATATACATAATTATAATGATTTTGATTGTATTTATAGTGCTTTCAACAACAAATTTTATGAATTAATACTGCAATATAAATAAAGATTAATTTCAAAATTTAAATTACAAGATAATTGATTTTTTTTAAGTAATAAGTAATCTGAATGACCCCTTTCCCCAATCTCGTTCGGATTAATGATTATCTACTGTATATAGTATATATAGTATATTTATACATATATATATGAATGTAGTAAAAAGTGGTTACAAAAATATATATAAAAATCTTAACGTATAGATACATATTCATACAATGTGCAGTATTTAACTGATGACCGAACACATAACCAAACCATTTATCATTTTTCGAATAGGAATACCGTCAAAATAACGAAATGTATAAAAGACAAATATAGTACTTTCATGAATTAAACATTTTCGATATGCTAATGTATTGTGTCCATTTATGAGAGTTAATTTTTAATTTTAGGATCAGTTTTTGGAGTCCTAGTCTATTATTAAGAGTTTTTACTATCAGAGGTTATAACTCCTATTATGTGTATGTATTTTTGCCGGGGAATTTAAAAGTGCCCACTATTGGAAAAAGTCCACTATTGAGAGGTGTCCATTAATAGAGGTTTCATTGTATTTATATCATGATATCAATATGTGTTGCAAACACAATATTTTATTTTTTGTTTAAAATTATTACTATTTGCTAAAAAGAATATAAAATCATAACTTTTAATTTTTATCAAACATGATATAAAACAAGGCATGATAGCTATCCTTACACAAATAGGATAATTGAAAATTGAGGCGATAGGTCTGCCTTATTTATGAGAGGCCACTGAATAGAAACTTTAACCAGCTATGTATTACAAAGTAGCTGGCTGCTCTCGCGATTATCCTTATTAGTTGGGTATTTATATTACATTTTTATACCAACATTCAATATAACTTTATACAATTTTAAACTTACTTACAAACTAATTTTAATAATTTTACAAATTAATTTTTGCATTAAAATGTATATTCAATTAATACATTTATCTGGAGTATTTAAATAATTTTAAGAATAAGGGGTATACATATTTACTATTTTATTTGTATACATTTATTTGAGGTGTATTTATTTTAATTTAGTTTTCAATGACTGCTTTCAATTTTACAATAGATATATGATCTAGAGAAGTTGATTCTAGATTCTAATCCAATACAAAAAATAATGCATTAATTAATTCTGAGCGAAGACGATTTGTCAGTCTAGGACATTTTATACTATATTTATAATATTTTTATTAAAACGATAACCGGTTGGTTGAATTAATATAATTTGTATATCATCATATTTGTATATAATAATATACTTAATAGTTAAGAAATTTCAAGTACTATTATGTAATATTTTATATTTATATAAGCAACAGTATTGGTTATGTTTTATTAAGACCCGTATTGCCGTATTGTCGTATCACAGCCACATGTATTGTTTTCCGATTTAGGTTCGTTATTTAAGTTGATAAGTTAAAGCACGATTTCGTACGCGTTATTGATACTTTAATATTCAGTTTTCAGGTCTATAATACACCATAATTTATAATATACATATACATTACATGTTTACTATTTCTATACTTAAACATCACAATTAAATTTTTATAGGAACATTTTTGAACCTGTATACATTTAAAAAAGGAATAATTATTTTATTTTATTTTTAGATTGATTATTATTGTATATATTTTTTTTAAATAAAATTTTTTTTATGTAGTTTGTCATTTTGAGGGGCCACATTAACCTCAAAAAAAAACTGTGGGTCAGCTGACCTCCCAAATCCCCCCTGGGTCCACCAATGATGGCACCCATATTTGGCTAAAGACCAATTACGTCTAGAGCAAGTTCAAAACTGCTTTTTGTCCTACGTTGCTTTTTTGCTTAAGATTGATCACCTACCCCATGACTATTTGTCTATTATAGATCTTTGTTAAATATCCCTGCCCTTGCTTCTCGCCATGTAGATGTAAAACTTTCATTTATTACCTCTCTTTTTAATGGCTCAGTTGATGCCTCTGATCTTCTCTCTTCCATCTCTTTCCGAGTTCTCATGCATTATACTAGAAACCACTCTCTTTTCTTTTTCCCTTTACACCGCACCAACTACTCTTATATAACCATCCTTTATATAAAATGCTTCGTCTATTCAATAACTCCTAGATCTATACTTGGTTTGAATTTAAATATTAACATGTGTTGCTTAGTTTTTAGATTTATAAGATTTATTGCACACTAACTCTTGATATTTATAATTGTACTTATATTTAGTTAAGAATGTTTAGATATTATCATATAATACGTTTTTGTTGTTTAATCATCTTTATCACTATTATTATTGTAAATTTTTTGTATACATCTTATTATTATATATCTTTGAATTGCCGATTGGCGTTAAATAAATAAATAAATAAATAAATATTTCACTAATTTGTAAATATTTTTAAACATATTTTATCATACTATATTATATTCTTACGTTTACAATCGGTGTTTCAGTTAACAAAAACAACTATTTATTAGTATATTATCGTATATTGTCCAAAAAAAAATTCATGCTGTTTTAGAAAAAAATCCAGGCTATATTGATTTTAAAACAATCATTGACGTATAAATGACACACATCCTTCTAAAAATTTGGAATTATCACCTTCAGATATTATGTACTTCAAATATGCTCTAATTACATCGTTGATGTGGAATGATCATTTAGCCGTTTTAAAAATATTTTGAGACTAATAGGTGAAATTTAACATTCGATAATTTAAAAGAAATTGTAATTATTCAATGCAAAAAATTATTTTAATAATTTAATAATTATATTTAATGCATTTTATTTTTTTTATTTTTTAATTACATTTTTTCCCATATCTGATGTTTTAACTTTTAACACATATTTTATAAATTATATCTCCATATTTCTGTGTTTTTATTATTTGTAAATCCATTCTATACTAATAAGTAATTATTGAGAGGTAAATATTAATATTTAAATAAGGTATAACAAACAAACAAAAAAAAAAAAATGATAAAATTGGTAGGTTAAATATCATAATTTAATCCTAATAAACAGATATATTTTATGAATCTAATAATACGAACAAAATTGATCGAAAGGTTATACATGTTATTTATAGATACTGTAATTCGTACAATATTATCACCAAACACATTAATTTCTTTTAGTCGACTCAAAAGTATAATTCATATTTAGAGTCTAGATATCTTAATGACGTATATTTATACTTTTAAATTGATTGTGTTGATTCTATTGGGTTTTAATAGTTTATCACTAAATATAATGCATATTTCTTCGAATATTTCACTTTATTTTATAAATATATTATATAATGTATAAGATTTATAATTTACTTTTTGTATCTAAAAAATACCGATTGTATAGCTTTAAGTAAACAATTAAAATAAATGAAAATAATAATAACAGAATGGAATTTTATTCTTTTAAAATATAATCTTACGATACATACATGCAAAGCATAAATTACATTTTAGAAGTAAAAAAAAAAAAAAATAAAAAAATATTTACCAAAAGAGATGTAACTATTAAACTAAATTTAATTTGACCATTTAAATCCATTATATAAATTCATTATTATTAATAATTATATAACTGGTTAAAATCAAGTATATATTCAAAGCTAGTTGATATTTACTATAAGTGCTATAACAATTTACTATTTATAAATTATTTAAATAAACTGTATCTTAATAATAATACATTTAGGTGTAGGAAGCTAATTACCAATTTTTATTTTTAGATGATTTGGAGAAACACAATATTAATTAATAAGTACCTATAATATATTATATAGATTTTCGATCAATTAATTTTATTTTATTTTCCCATTTTAACAAGACAATTATTTAATTTCATTAAAAAAATAAATTATAATGGAAAATTATTTTATTTATTAATAAATTACGAAAATAACTATGAATGATTCTTTGTAATTAAACTTAATCCGTCATCGGTATCGGTGTTAGCATTCCGCTAACATTAATCTTATATTAGGAACCACTTGTTCAAATAAAAATAGATCGTTTAAAAACTCCATATACCTCTTATATAAATTAATATTATTTATTAATAATTATAATATTTATTAAGTGAGGCTGAGGATAATAACATATTAAATGATTCTGATGATACCGATGCCAATTTTTAATTTTGTATTTCAAATAATGTAGAAAATGGAAATAATGAATATATTAATTTTTTTTTAATCAAAAATTATTTATTTTTAGTTTTTCTATAAACAATTTGAATGACAATATTGTTATTAACAATCAAATTTGTAGGATATAACTAGAAAATGTTTTTATTTTTGTTTTATTATTCTAAGTTTATTAAATATTTCACAGCATCAAAAAATTATAATGTTAGCACTTAGCACAACGCTAACGTTGCTACCACGATACCTATTATGATACAAAACATACCCATACTAGTGACGTGTTAAAGATTATATTTATTAATAATATTCATGTTATAATACAAAGTTAAGAAATGTATAGATCTTAAGTTTTTAACTTTGGTTTATCTCATGACGTTATAATATTATAATATTTTATATAATATGCATTATGTACAATGTACATAAATAAATAAATAAATAAATAAATTAAAGTTAATATCGAACCGCAACAAAATTAAATAGGTAGACACTCAAAATCATGATTGTAATACGAGTATAATAGTTATATATAGGTAGTACATCATTAATAAACTCATTAGGTATTCATTAATAATTTTATGTGGTATATTATTCTTATCTACACTATAAAAAGTATAAAAAAATATTGTGTTGGTGTTATTATTAATTATCTACAGAATTAATTATTCAAATAGATTTTAAATGTAATACGGAGTGTGTGTTTAAAATAGTGATTCCCAACCTTATTTATTCTACGCCTCCTTTATAGATTTTCAAAAATCTCGCCCCCCCCACCTATAAATTGAAAAAAATTATAATTTTTTTGTTTACTTTACATTTTACAAATAAACTATATAATATTTGGAAAGACTACTTTTTATTGATGATAGTAATTATAAAATATAAATAATTGTAAATAGTATAGTATTATAGTGGAATTTTAAATATAATACAATTTGATAAATACAAATTTTACTTTGTGATGACTGCTTGCGTCTCCCCAGCGATGTGTATACGCCCCCCAGGTTGGGAACCATTTATTTAAAACATTCATTTTAATA
Source organism: Melanaphis sacchari (assembly GCF_002803265.2). Classification (NCBI taxonomy): domain Eukaryota; kingdom Metazoa; phylum Arthropoda; class Insecta; order Hemiptera; family Aphididae; genus Melanaphis; species Melanaphis sacchari. The sequence goes on from NW_020271042.1 coordinate 1,841,944, forward strand.
TGTAATTAATAATTATGTACAACAATCTATTTTATTGGGTAATTGAGTACATAATTCACTGTATTAACATTTTATTAATTGCCATATTATTTAATAGTATAGTCTGTAATAAAATTATACATTTATATTCAACTATTTTGAACACAATACATTTTTGACTATTATTATTTATCAGTGGTGTACAAATGGGGAGGAGATTCAAGGACCCCTTACCCCAAGTACAAAAAAAAAATCAATTTTGAAATAATTAGAATGAAAAGTATACACGTTATGAACATTTCAAAATGTGTTTAAATTTTGCATAATCAATTTTTTCTTAGAGCTCTGTGTGTACTCCTCTTATATCAATGTTTTGTCTATAACTATTAATTTCTTGATTAAAATTATTCTTAATAAACCTAGATTACATTCTTCTAATTTATTTTGAGTTTAAGGTTTATACTATTATTCAAAATTATGAACAATAGATTTTATCATACATGTATAATGTTAATATTAGTAAATTTCAGCCTATATATTATATTAATACAAATATTAAAAATAATTATTATTTATTTGTACCACTTTGAATTTGGAACGCATTTTCCAATAGTTAAAGAAATTTATTTGCTTCATAAATATAATATTAATTTAAATAATTTTGTTAATTTTAACAGTTAGATATTAGCAATATCTTCACATTTTTTAATTCATAATTATTTATACTTAAAATTGTATTTCTGCATTGTAGTCTTATATAAATTTGCTTATTTTGATTTCTTAATAGTTAATATTTAAAGAAATACCTAATAAATAAAAATCGAAAACCAACAACTATAACAACTGTCACAGTGTCAACTATCCAGTACCTACCATAATATAATAAGTAAACTTGGAGTATAAGAAAGAGGCTTTTAAAAAAATGAAAATTAATTATTACAATAATTAATATTATTTTTAGTGATAACAAATTTACGACGATAAGATACCTATGATAACCAGCTTCGAAAAAATAACACATTACTCCCGTAATTCTCTCGTTATATTTCAACAAAACGTAACACAAAACATAATACAGTTCGGTAAAATATGTTTATTGAAATACAGTTCTTGGTAAATACTAGAATATTGCAGGGTGCTTAATTAAAACAACTATATGGATAGGTATATTTAAAAATTTTAATAAATTTTCGGTGTTCAATATTAATAATTTGTAAAAAATATTGTTGTTCCAGCAATTTCGTTTCCTATATCATACGAGGTGGTGTGTTTATAGATTCGGTCCGCTACCTCTATAATGGGGGTTAAAAAGCATCACCTTTAACAAATTATTCGCGAGGTATGCTAGAACACTCCAATTATAACTAAACATTAGTTAATATAATTCAGAATCCCGTTAAAATTAAATTTTAGTTTTTATCTTTCTTTTTTTGTTGATTGTTACTTTACTTTTATCAAATGTATTTAATAAAAATTATGGACTATCTAATGAATGTGTAAAAAAAATTGATTTTATTAGTTATTGTCAATTGCTATTACTGTGATTAATAGGTATTCAATTAGCCAATTATATGATGATATTGTGTAAAATTGAGTTTTATATAATATACAGTGTGTAAACACTAACTGAGAGCACTCAATAAATATGCGTAGAGTTCTGCGATTTGAATTCTGTGTTTTGGTAGGTTGTTATGACATAAAAATACACATTTTTATGGCCTATGAATATTTTTAACTTAATTAGACATACACATGCGCAGTACAACTTTTTTTTTATTAATGGTAACCACTTATTTTGACCACAAATTATTTTTTGCCTATTTTTTAAAATAAATTTTGGTAGCTAAACTAACTTTCAAAGTCCAGAATTAATCAAGTTATAGCAATTTAACTAAAAAACTGCAAAATACACACGATATACAGTTTTTTGACTTGTAACTTAAAAATAATTATTCTATTATTCTAGGATTGTTTAGGTTTGACATTTTCTTCCCTAATTATTAAGCTGATAGTCACACATAATTATAATCTTAATTGCTGTATAATTTTCACTGTAATTTGTATATGAGTTATAACTTAAAGCAGAAAAAACGTAAATAAGTATGTTGTTTATTTCATTACATTTAATGGATCTATTAGGATGTATTAATAATTAATAACAAATTCAATTCTTATTTAAGTTATAAGTTTATTTAGTAATTAATTAATTTAACGTATAAATTGTTCAAATTGTTGTCCGCCGTGAGCAAATAATGATTAAGCGCGTCGTATCAATTCTTAATTTGTTGCAGGTATAATTTGTTCATCAGTCAGTTGATTGCATGCTGCTGTTATTTTATTATTTTATCTTTTAAAAATTTAGTTCAGCATTTAGGTCAGGGTAATGCAGATAGGAGACTTGCTTTTGTTGCGTGGTTGATGACTGGTTTAGATGAAAACTCATTAATTTTAAATTCGATATTATGAACAGATGAATCTAAGCTCACAAATAATGGTGTTATTAATAAATAAAATAATCGTTACTGGGACGATCAAAATCCACATTAAGCATTTGAAACTAATAATCAAACTAATTGGAGAATAAACGTTTGGCGTGATTTAATTGGTAATAAATTGCTTGGTCCATTTTTTTATGATGGAACACTCAATGGTAGACGATATTATAATTTTTTATTAAACGAATTACCGATGATGCTTGATGATATTCCTTTAGCTCTAAGAGAAAATATTATTTTTCAACACGACGGTGCTCCAACATACAGTGTCCACGGCCTTACATTTTATAGATATCTTTGGAGTTGTTTTAATATTTGTTATTGTAGAATAAAAGTCTCCAGCATGCATTTTACTTCTAATTATCGACATGTGCCAGTGCAACCTCTTGTTGCGTAAGGGTGACCTCGATGATGCACTTCTGTCCTAACTCCTAATGGTCGACACGCGCAAATGCAATTTCTTATTGCAAACAGGTGACTTTAATGATGCAGTTATACCTGAATTACTGACACGTGTAAGAAGTATATTATTATTATTTATTATAATATACTTCGATGTATCGTAGTCCGCGACATCGGTAAATTTGTTATAATTTATAATGTCCCGAAATATTTATCTGTGTACTTTCATATACTCATACTATTGAGATTTGAGATTAAGAGAAACGTTGCCATTTTTTTTTTTTTTTTTTTGAAAGAGATTTTAAAAAATAAACTCAATACTTACTTTATTCTTAAATCCCTGGAAAAAAAAAAACTATTTGTAGTATTTTATATTACACAAAAAAATGTTGAAAATTAATTGGTGTTCAAAAAAAAAAAAAAAACACCCAATGCTGCAGTAAACACATTATTTTATTGTGCATGAATACAAATCAATTGATTTATTTTAGACTAGGTACTCGAGTATCTTCGACGGCGCCATAATCATGGCGAAGTACACGCTGACACAAAAATCGTTCAAAGCGTTTCGTTGCGCGGTAACGTTAGAGCCCATGCTGTTCGTGTACTTCACGGCCACCGTGCTATCGTACAACGTGAGCACGAACATGCTGTTTCACAAGGGATGCGACCCGAACGCGACGGCGGCACCAGACCTGCGCGCCTCGACGGATTGCCTGCTGGAGAACAGCGCGCAGCACGGCGTGTCGTCCATCAACGTGTGGAAGCACATGATTCAGGAACTGATTTCGGTGGTGTTCATCATTTTCTTGTTGTACTTCGTTCCATTACGTATTGTTATATAATTGTCAACGTATTGTTATTGGGCCCGGATTTATATGCATTTGCATGCTTTTCTGAACTGACCAAAAATAGCTAGGTAACTCAATTTTGATTTGTAATCAATAGATCTGATATTTAAAGTTTTATTTTGCATATTTTGTCATTTTTTGAAATGTATTGCATATTACTGTATTTTATGATTTTTTTATTGTAGGTACTCGTATATACACGGTTTTTAAATGCATAATATGTAATATTTTGCTTATTTTAATTAAAATAACGTTTTTATAGTTATATTTATAGTTCATGTAATTTAGCGAAATCGTTTTTTCTATCTTATCTGAGACCTATAGTAGTAATTTGTTATTAAGTAGGTTTAATCGAATCATACATTAGTTGTATTTATCATGATCTGAGTGCATCTAAATTTTATTCGATTTTATTTATTTATATTGAATGAAAATAAAAGATTTTTTTTTTATTTCTTATTTTATAGGATATATTTCTCTGAGGATTTTAGAGCGTATAAATCCAGACCCTATTTATTATACTTGAGTTAAAATCTTTTTCTTTTTCAAAAAATCGTCTCGATCACTCTAGGCAGTCTAGGCTCTAGCAGTTTAGCTGTTACATCCACGAGATTGTGTCTTTAACGGTTAACTGCAGTTTACATGTACTAATTTATATAAGGAAAAATAATAAATGGAATAAGTATAAAGGATTATGTACTTATTTCGTTTGTAGGATACGAATTATTTATAATAATATTTCTTTTTGTCCGTTT